>NC_135989.1:8388773-8403773 GCF_053455715.1 Rhinoraja longicauda
TTGCGTGCTAACCAGTCAACGGAGACAGTACATGATTACAATCGAGACGTCCACAGTGTACAGAAACATGATAACGTGAACAGCTTTTAGTGCAAGGTAAAGCCAGTAAAGTCCGATCAAAGATAGTCCGAGGGTCTCCAGAGGTAGATAATAGTTGTGGGTAGGATGGTTCAGTTGCCTGATAACAGCTGTGAACTGCGTGCGGGAGTAGGGAAAAGATGGGTAATGTTACACAAACCTAGTCTTAGGGAGAAGGAACCATAGAAACTAGGTGCAGGAGTAGGCCATTCGGCCCTTCGAGCCAGCACCGCCATTCAATATGATCAAGGCTGATCATCCAAAATCAGTACCCCGTTCCTGCTTTCTCCCCATATCCCCTGATTCCGTTACCCCTAAGAGCTATTGTAAATCAAACTCTCTCTTGAAAACACCCAGTGAATTGGCCTCCACTGCCCTCTGTGGCAGAGAATTCCACACATTCACAACTCTGGGTGAAGCAGAGAGCACAAGCACATTGAGGGGGTATCACAAAAAGCTGGAGTACCTCAGCGGGTCAGGCAGCATCTCAGGAGAGAAGGAATGGGTGACATTTCGGGTCGAGACCCTTCTTCAGACTACTCTACGCCCCCCCTCCTTGCACATTGAGGAAGTGGACAGACATAAGAGTCAAATAGTAACGGAACAGGCCCTTCAGCCCAACAAGTCCAGCGATCAAACATACAACCACACCAATTTATTCACAAAATGCTGGAGTAAAAAAGCTTTCCGCTGTACCTTGGAACACGTGACACGATAATAAACTAAACTGAACCAATGAGGAGCACATGTTCGGCCAGTGTTTGGACCAAGAGGATTGAGTAGCAAGAGGGATTTGTGTGTAGACTGATACTAACATTGCTGAGTATTTATTCACAAAATGCTGGAGTAACTCAGCAGGTCAGGCAGCATCTCAGGAGAGAAGGAATGGGCGACGTTTCGGGTCGAGACCCTTCATCATTTTCTTCTTCTTATTTTCTTATACTAACATTACTGAGTAAGACACTATTGAATATACAGACATGAAAAATGTATGAAGAGGTTTTTTGTAGGGTTTTTGGTTTGTATATATTTTTTATTGCGCCAAGTTTATTTTTGAATTTTTTTTTTTTTTAAATCAGGAAAATTCCCCATCGCTTCGTGATCTTTTGCATCCACTCAATACTCTCTACACTGGCAGCTTCTATCCTCCACCAGTTTTGCACTGGACTCACAGCCTAGACTTGTGTTGGAATAACTGGAATTTTGTTTTAGTTTAGAGATACAGCGCAGAAACAGGTCCTTCGCCGTGAGTCTGCGCCGACCTGCGATCCCCACACACTAACACTATCCGACACACACTAGGGACAATTTACATTTATACCAAGCCAATTCACCTACAAACCTGCACGTCTTTGGAGCGTGGGAGGAAACGGAGATCCCGGAGAAAACCCACGCCGGTCACGGGGAGAACGTACAAACCCCGCACAGACAGCACCCGTAGTCAGGATCGAACCCGGGTCTCTGGGGCTGTAAGGCAGCAACTCTACCGCTGCGCCACCGAGCCGCCCTATGGAATGTGGTTTAAACGTATGGACACATTGGGCAAGTGGAAACATCGAACACAGAACTGCACGGGGTCAGGCCATTCGGCCCACAATGTCCGTGCCGAACAGGATGTCCAGTTAAACTGATCTCTGCCCACGCGAGATCCATATCCCTCCATTTCCTGCACACCCACGCACCTATCTACAAAACCTCTTAATCACCACTATCGTATCTTCCTCCACCACCATCCCTGGCAGAGCCTTCCAGACACCCAAACCAAATCATCCTACAGTAACTCAGAGCTAATTTCCAGTTCATGCGGGCGCATATTTTCATTCATAGGGGAAATATCACCATCAAATGGATCGACTGGGCTTATATTCACTGGAATTTAGATGGATGAGAGGGGATCTTATAGAAACGTATAAAATTCTTAAGAGACTGGACAGGCTAGATGCAGGAAAAATATTCCCCATGTTGGGGGGAGTCCAGAACCAGGGGTCACAGTTTAAGAATAAGGGGGAGGCAATTTAGGACTGAGATGAGGAAAACATTTTTCACTCAGAGAATTGTGAATGTATGGAATTCTCTGCCACAGAAGGCAGTGGAGGCCAATTCACTGGATGTTTTCAAGAGAGAGTTAGATAGAGCTCTTAAGGTTAACGGAATCAAGGGATATGTGGGGGAAAGCAAGAACTTTCAAGGATATGTGGGGGAAAGCTGAGATGCTGCCTGACCCGCTGAGTTACTCCAGCACTTTCCCCGAAATATCACCCATCCGCGTTCTCCTGAGATGCTGCCTGACCTGCTGAGTTACTCCAGCACTTTCCCCGAAATATCACCCATCCACGTTCTCCTGAGATGCTGCCTGACCCGCTGAGTTACTCCAGCACTTTGTGTCTATCGCTTGCCAGGCTTTGTCCTGCTCCCATCTCTCTCTCCCCCCTCCCCCTCCCACTACAATCAGTTTGAGGAAGGATCCCGACCCGAAACGTTGCCTATCCACGTTCTCCAGAGATGCCCGACCCGATGAGTTACTCCAGCACTTTGTCTCTTTTTTTGTCGTTAAGCGGCATCTGCAGTTCCTTGGGCCTCCGTTGAAATGAGACTCGTCTGGCTCACGGGCGACAAGGTTCCGGCGGAGCCATCGGAGGTGTCCTTTTCCCATGCCCGGCTCATTACCACACTGTGCCTGGCCAGTCTTGCGCTAATTTGGCGGCCACATTTCCAACAGCATTTGGAAAAACAAGCATCGCATCCACGGACTCTGACGGGAATAGCTTTGAAACTTCTGCGGCTGAGAAAAAGGAACTCCCCCCACCATCAGTCCTTAATGAATCATTCTGCTTAAGCACCTGGCAACTTTCAAACACGGCTTCTGTTTTCTCTCAAAATATAACGAGCCTTTCAATAAATATGAAATCAAATGATTAATGCCTTTACTTTCACGGTGCTACAGGCAGACTTTGGAACTCATTCCTTACCCCTCCCCCCCCTTCCCCTTCCACAAAGACACAATTTCCCTGCTGTCTCCAACCCATTAAAACCAAGAAAAATGTAACTACAGCTTGGAGTCACAGCCAGGCAATAGTAACCAATTAACTTCACAATTTAAGATGGACAGAAAGTGCTGGAGTAACTCAGCGGGCCAGGCAGCATCTCTGGAGAAAAGGAATAGGCAACATTTCCCATCAGAACCCTTCTTCAGGGGTTCTACCCAGTAACGTCACTGTTTTATTTTCTCCAGAGATGCTGCCTGACCTGCAAAGTTACTCCAGCACTTTGTGTCCATTTTCAGTGTGAACCAGTTCCTTCATTCACTTGAATCCGTGTTGACTGCTCCTCATAACGACAAAATTCTTGAAAGCCTTGTTGATCGCTGATATTTAATTTAGAGATACAGCATGAAGACTAGGCCCTTCGGCCCTCCGATTCCACGTCAACCATCGGTCACCCGTTCTCACACTAGTTCCATGTTATCCCACTCTCACATCCGCTCCCTACACACCAGGGGCCAATTAACCTACGAACCCACCTATCCATGTGCTCCAGAGATGCTGCCTGACCTGCTGAGTTACTCCAGCATGATGTGTCCAGTTCTATGTTATCCCACATTTTCCTGCGATCCCTACACACTAGGGGGCAATTTACCGAGGGGCCAATTAACCCACAAACCCTCACATCTTTGGGATGTGGGAGGAAACCGGAGCACCCGGAGGAAACCCACGTGGTCACAGAGATGGCACCCGAGGTCAGGATCGAATACAGGTCTCTGGCGCTGTGAGGCACCAACTCTACCAACTGTACCACTCTGCCACTCTGTGTATAACGTGAATTTACAATCATATCAGTTAAAGGCTCAGTCACACAATTCTTCATAATCACCAAAACTACAGGTTCACAATCGCACAATCTAGTTCGCAAATCTTCAAATACATGGTTTAGCCATCAACTACCGATGGGTATATTCACAAAATGCTGGAGTAACTCAGCAGGTCAGGCAGCATCTCGGGAGAGAAGGAATGGGTGACGTTTCGGGTCGAGACCCTTCTTCAGACTGATGGGTCCTCCCCACCTACGTCCAAGACACCTCACACGCTCTCCATCTCCTTGATCTCCCCACCTACGTCCAAGACACCTCACACGCTCTCCATCTCCTTGATCTCCCCACCTACGTCCAAGACACCTCACACGCTCTCCATCTCCTTGATAACTTCCGGTTCCCAGGCCCCCACTCCCTCATCTTCACCATGGAAATATTTTTAAATTATTTTCTTAAACTACCGATGGGTAATTGGGTACCAATTTACTAATCACTTTATAGTCAAGTTCAGTCACTTATGGAAAACTCAACACCAATCCCTATCTACACATCTACACAGGGCGACACGGTGGCGCAGCGGTAGAGTTGCTGCCTTACAGCGAATGCAGCGCCAGAGAACCGGGTTCAATCCCGACCACGGGCGCCGTCTGTACGGAGTTTGTACGTTCTCCCCGTGACCTGCGTGGGTTTTCTCCGAGATCTTCGGTTTCCTCCCACACTCCAAAGACCTACAGGTTTGTAGGTTATTTGTCTTGGTATAAATGTGAAAAAACTGTCCTTAGGATAGTGTTAGTGTGCGGGATCGCTGGTGGGTGTGGACTCGGTGGGCCGAAGGGCCTGTTTCCGTGCTGTATTTCTAAACTAAGCTAAAAACTAAACGCAAAAGCCTTTCGCATTTGGAACAGGGCTTATCAAACATTGCTCACTTCAGTGATGTGATCTTATCAGGAGTTTTTGATGTACCAATTAAAATGGAACATTGTTCCTTTGGAGCCCTGTCTTGTCTTCACAGAACAACTGCAGAAGTGGCTCTGAACCCCCAGCATGGACCTAAAAGTCATGGCCCAGCATGGGCCTAAAAGTCAAAGTCATGCCACACAAAGTAAGCCCCTCGGCCCACTGAGTCCCCACCAGCCATCGAGAGCATGTTTACACTAATCCTACATTGATCCCTTTTTATTAAAAGTTCTTCCAACATTATCATTACATTCGCTCCATATGTTACCACACATCCACACACTAGAAGTATTGTCTAGCACGCAACGAAAGCTTTTCACTGTACCTCGGTGCACGTGACAATAAACTGAGCTGAAAGTAGAGGCAATCTACTGAGGCCAATTAATCTGCCAACTAATAGGTCGTTGGGATGTGGGAACAAACCGGAGCACCCGGTCGGGGTAAACCCACGCGATCGCAGGGAGAACATGCAAACTCGCTAAGCAGACAGCACCCGAGGTCAGGATCGAACCGGGGTCTCTGGTGCTGTCCGCTGCTCCCTCAGGTAGATCTATAGAAAGCAGTCTGAAAAAAGGCATCTGATATCAACAAGGACCCACAGGAGCCTGGCCACACTCTCACCTCGCTGCTACCATCAGGAAGGTGGTACTGGAGTCTGAAAACCCTGCGTTGTTGTGTATTTGTTTGCTGTGTTATTGCATTAATGGGTCTGTAAAGCTGCAGAAACTAAGAGCTCATTGTTCCATTGCCGGCGCACATGACAATTAAACTCCCTTGATAGCACCGTACACTCACACGAGCACACTCACACATATATGTGCACACACACACATAAGTGCTCGCACACACGCATGTGTTCGCACACACATGTTCACACATACGTTCACACACACACGTTCGCACACACACGTTCGCACACACACACGTGTTCACCATCACACACACATTTATAACAGCCACAAAGTGATAGCAAGCAGGACAGTGGAGAGTGGGACAAGATGTAACAATGATACATGAGCCCATGCCAGCTCTCAGGGGAACAATCCCAAACCCACCTCCCTGCCACATGCCCGCCACTCCTCATTCACCCTGTTGCCACTTACTGCACTACAAGAGACCCACCTGAACCAAACGTCTTTGGGATGTGGAGGGAACCAAGAGGAAAGCCATGACCGGTCACAGGGAGAATGTGCCAATGGCAATGGCTTCCTTCTACACGGTGAGAAATTCATGGAGTGCTGCACTGAATATGGAGGAGACAAGGAACGTGGGAACTACCAATCCAGGCCCGGCTGCAATATTGAAATCGGTGGCTATTGGGTTCAATGGACACGGTGGCGCAGCGGGTAGAGCTGCTGCCTCACAGCTCCAGAGTCCCGGCTTCAATCCTGACCTCAGGTGCGGTCACACTTAGTGCTACTGTGCCTCATGTACAGCAGGATTGCCACTTGACTGCTGACAAGAAAAGCATTTCACCGTGCTTAGGCACACGTGACCATAAAGTACCAGTCAACCACTGTCTGTGTGGAGTTTGCACGCCCCCCCTGCCACCACGTGGGTTTCCTCCGGGTGCTCCGGTTTCCTCCCCTATCCCAAATACGTGTGGGCTTGGAGCTTAATTGTCCCTCTGCAAATTGCCTTCGTGTGTGCAGGGAGTGGACGGGAAAAGTGAGATAACACAGAACTAGCGGAGAGAGGAGTCTCGACCCGAAACGTCACCTATCCCATTTCCCCCCGAGACGCTGTCTGGCCCGCCGAGTTACTCCAGCTTCTCGTGTCTACGGTCGAGGGTCAGCGTGGATGCAGTGGGCCGAAGGGCCAGTTTCCATGCTGTACGTTTCCTTCGACCAACTCAAATGCGAGGCGTTTTTAAACGGGGAGAGGGAGAGCGTGGACATGTGGGGGATGGGTGGGCTGTCGGTCTCCCCACAGCCGACCAGCTGCGGGGAGAGTAGGGATGGATGAAATCATCCTTGCTGCCTCTCGCAGGGCTTTGTGTGGCTTGACAGGCCAGGAGAGGGTTAAACAGCTGGCTGGGGAGGGAAGGGGGGGGGGGGGGGGGACTCCACATCTGGGGCACATTACCCCACAATCCACATTTAAACAATCAGAATGCAGGGCGGGCAAAGCACAGGTTTAAGTGGGGGGTTTGTTTCCCTCTTTTTTCCTCCCTTCTCTCTCATCTCTTACTCTCGTCTCTCCTCCCCCCTCAACTCCATCCCTCTCCCCTCCTACCCCCTCTCTGCTCCCATTCCTCTCGCCCTTTCTCCCTCCATCGCACTCTCTCCCCTCCTCAACCCCATCTACCCCCTTCTCTCTCCCCCTCCCCTCTCTCAGCCCCCTCTCCCTCCCCCTCCCATTCCTCTCGCCCTTTCTCTCTCTCCCCCTCCTCAATCCCATCTCCCCCCTCTTCTCTCTCCCCCTCCTCAACCCTATCTCCCCCTCCTCTCTCTCTCTCCCCCCCTCTCTCCCCCTCCTCTCTCAACCCCCTCTCCCCTTCTCCCTCCACCTCTCTCAACCCCATCTCCCCCCCTCTCTCTCTCCCCCTCCTCTCTCTCCCCCTCCTCCACCCCATCTCCCCCTCCTCTCTCTCCCCCTCCTCCACCCCATCTCCCCCTCCTCTCTCTCCCCCTCCTCCACCCCATCTCCCGCTCCTCTCTCTCTCCCCTCCTCTCTCCCCCCCCCCCCTCTCTCCGTCTGGGTTGTTTGAACAGCGGGGCCGCGTTTCTCTTTGTTAGGGAGCAAGTGTTGTGGCGAGACCGCGCAGACACCCCGCGGGGACACAGCCCAATCTGTCCTGCCTGCCCTCCCTCCCTCCCTCTCTCCTTCCCTCTCTCTCTCCCCATCCCTTCCCTCTTCTTTATTCCCCCCCTTCTATCCCTCCCTCCCCTCTTCTCCCTCACTCTATCATTTCCCTCCCTCTCTCCCCATCCCCTCCCTATTCTCTCTCTCCCTCCCCTCCTTCTATCCCTCCCTCACTCCCCTCTTCTCCTCCCTCCCTCACTCTATCCTACCCTCGTCTCTCTCCCTCCCCCTCGTCTCTCTCCCTCCCCCCCATCTCCCTCCCTCTCCCCCCCCCCATCTCCCTCTCTCTCTCCCCATCCCCCCCCCCCCTCTTCTCCTTCCTCTCCCCCTCTCCCTCTCTCTCTCCCCCTCTCCCCCTCTCTCTCTCCCCCTCTCCCTCTCCCCCCTCCCCCTCTCTCTGACCAAGTTGTCCCCCGGCCAGCGGGGTGACACATCCCGGGACGGTCACAACTCCAATTATTCGCTCCCAACTTCCCCGCAATGGGTTGTAAAAGGCAGGGGTGAGGGGTGTCGGGGTAGAGGGGGGACTGACCCTCCACAGCCCGCTCCCATAGCCCACCCCAGACCAGCCCAGGCGGCGGGGCGGGGGGTAGGGGAGCAGCGGCCTGAGCGCGGGGGGGGGGGGGGGGGGGGTGTTGGGGAGCAGCGGCCTGAGCGGGGGGGGGGCAGGGCGGGGGGGAGGTGGTGTTGGGGAGCAGCGGCCTGAGCGGGGGGGGGGGGCGGTGTAGGGGAGCAGCGGCCTGAGCGGTGGCGGGGCAGGGCGGGGGGAGGTGGTGTTGGGGAGCAGCGGCCTGAGCGGGGGGGGGGGGGGGGGCGGTGTAGGGGAGCAGCGGCCTGAGCGGGGGGGGGGGCAGGGCGGGGGGAGGTGGTGTTGGGGAGCAGCGGCCTGAGCGGGGGGGGGGGGGGGGGGGCGGTGTAGGGGAGCAGCGGCCTGAGCGGGGGGGGGGGGGGGGGGGGCGGTGTAGGGGAGCAGCGGCCTGAGCGGTGGCGGGGCAGGGCAGGGCGGGTCTGTCTGTCTGTCTGGGGCCGGCTGTGCCCTTCACCTTCAGCCGGCGGCGGCGGCAAGTTTACGGCCAAGCGGACTCACCGTGAGACGGAACGCGGTCCTCACTCACTCACTCACTCCTCTCCGACATCTTCTCTTCTTTCTTCACTTCTCTTCTCTCTCTCTTTCTTCTCTTCTTTCTTCCCTCGCCTCTGGTGTCTCCTCTTTTCTTGCTCTTCTCTCACTGTTCTCCTTTTATTCTCGTCTCTCTCTTTCGCGCATGTTTCATTTTTTCTCTCTTTCTCCTCAGTTTTCTTTTTCTCTCGTTTCATCTTTCTCTCTCTCTCTCTCTCTCTCTGTTCTCCCCTGTTCATTTTTACTCTCTCTTAATCCTTTCCTCTCCTTTCTCTCTCCCTTCTCATCCTCTTTTCTTCCCTCTCTCCTCACCCTCATCCTCTCTCTTTCATTCTTTTCTTCCCTCTCTCCCCTCTCCTCGCCCTCATTCTCTTTCTTTTCTCTCTCTCTTCTCCCTCCTCACTCTGTCTCCTCTCTTTCTTTTCTTCTCTCTTCCCCTCCTTTCTCTCTCTCTAACCCACCGGGCTACATTCTCTCTCTCACTCTCTTTTTTCTTTTTCTCTCACTCTCCTTTTTCTGTTTCTCTCTCTCCCTCCTTTTTCTGTCTCTCTCTCCCTCCTTTTTCTGTTTCCCTCTCTCTCCCTCTCCTTTTTCTGTTTCTGTCTCTCTCTCTGTCTCTCTCTCTCTCTCTCTGTCTGTCTCTCTCTCTCCCTCTCTCTCTGTCTCTCTCTCTCCTGGGATCTTTCTCTGAGAGTCTAGCAGCGATGGTTGAAACAATCCCGCTAAACATTAATCCCTGACCGCTTTATACATCCCCGATGGCGTGAGGCGGGAAGGAGGGAGGTGCTTTAGAGGGGAGGGGGAGAGGAGAGAGGGGAGGGGGAGAGGGGAGAGGGGAGGGGGAGAGGGGAGGGTGAGAGGAGAGGGGAGGGTGAGAGGAGGGGGGCGAGTGGGGCTGGGTGAACCGACAGTGCCAGAGGATTGGCTCAGACTGAGCAGGGGGCTGGGGGTCGGGGAGTAGAACAGAGCAGTTCGGTTCTTTCCCCCCGCTTGTCTCTCGCTCAATGCCCCTGGACTTGGCAATGTGCCCATGCATTAACCCTTTCGTGCACCAAAGCCAGCCACGGGGATCAGACTCCGAAGTGACTTCATTGCAATAACAATGGCAAAGAACTGGAGAGGGAAAATACAGACTTTGGTAAAAATTAGTTTGAATGTCAAGGGCATATATATATATATACATATATATATATATATGCCCTTGACATTCAAACTATTTTTTACCAAAGTCTGTATTTTCCCTCTCCAGTTCTTTGCCATTGTATATATATATATATATACTCCAGCATATATATATATGTACACACACACGAATATATATAAGAAAATAACTGCAGATGCTGGTACAAATCGATTTATTCACAAAACGCCACACATATATATATATATAGTGTAAGTAAATAACTGCAGATGCTGGTACAAATCGATTTATTCACAAAACGCCACACATATATATATATATAGTGTAAGTAAATAACTGCAGATGCCGGTACAAATCGAAGGTATTTATTTCACAAAATGCTGGAGTAACTCAGCGGGTCAGGCAGCATCTCAGGAGAGAAGGAATGGGTGACATTTCGGGTCGAGACCCTTCAATCTGAAGAAGGGTCTCGACCCGAAACGTCACCCATTCCTTCTCTCCTGAGATGCTGCCTGACCCACTGAGTTACTCCAGCATTTTGTGAAATAAATATATACACAAACACACACGGTATATACATATATGGCATATATATATATATATGTGTGTGTGTGTGTGGTATATGTGGTATATATATATATATCTATATATATTTGTGTGTGTGTATATATATATATATTTATTTCACAAAATGCTGGAGTAACTCAGCGGGTCAGGCAGCATCTCAGGAGAGAAGGAATGGGTGACGTTTCGGGTCGAGACCCTTCTTCAGACTTGATCAGTCTGAAGTATATATATATATATATATATATATATATATATATATATACACTGTATCAGTGCTATGTACAGTTATACGTGTACTGAACTGCATACAAAAATGAGTTTCATTGTACCTCAGTACATGAGAAATAAAGTACCATATCATACCATAAATGGGATCACTGAAACTTTGTACAGCCCCCTGTGCCCATTTAATACAAACCAACCTTTCCTTTATGCTGTATGCCACAACATATAACACCTAATGTTTTGTTGTGACTTTAATTGTGCTTAGAGTCTTAGAGTCATACGACACGGAAACAGGTCCTTCGGCCCAACTTGCCCATACCGACCAACATGCCCCATCTACACTAGTTCCACCTTTGGCCCGTATCCCTCTAAACCTGTCCTCTCCATGTACCTGTCTAAATGCTTCTTAAACGTTAAAATAGTAAAATTTGTGAATGAATGAAAAGCAGTCGTTTAGAATTCTCCAATGTCGTGATTTTTCTTTCTAATGATGTCTTTGTTGTGTTATTTATAACAGTGCGTTACCCACATGGGTTTAGAGGATACCAAGAGTTTCAAGAGAGAGTCAAGAGTGTTTAATTTGTCATATGTACCAACAACTGAACAAAGAGATTCAGAAGCTTAAGAGGTCTGTATTAATCATGCACATAGATTACATATAATAAACAAAAAAATCAATAAATTAATAACCCGATTACTAGTACAGCATCCCAAAGTACTACTTCAAGTATGAACTTGTACGGACTTCCTATAGTAACCAAAGAAAGTCTTTAGACGTTCGTAGCTGAGATAGTATTGTGAGGAACCTGATGTTTACTGGGAAGAAGCTGTTCTTGAACCTGGTGGTTATGGTTTCAGACTCCTGTATCTTCTTCTTAATGGTGGGACTGAAATGAGAATGAGAAATGAGGCCACAGTTTAAGAATAAGGGGTAGGCCATTTAGAACTGAGATGAGGAAAAACTTTTTCAGTCAGAGAGTTGTAAATCTGTGGAATTCACTGCCTCAGAAGGCAGTGGAGGCCAATTCTCTGAATGCATTCAAGAGAGAGCTGGATAGAGCTCTTAAGGATAGCAGAGTCAGGGGGTACAGGGAGAAGGCAGGAACGGGGTACTGATTGAGAATGATCAGCCATGATCACATTGAAAGGTGGTGCTGGCTCGAAGAGCTGAATGGCCTCCTCCTGCACCTATTGTCTATTGTCTATTGAGAACGTGGCCGGGGTGATGTGGGTCCTTGGTGATATTGGCAGCCATTTTGAGGCAGCGATTTCTGTAGGTCCCTTCGATGGTGGGGAGGCCTGTACCTGTGATGGACTGGGCAGTGTCCACCGATCTCTGTAATCGTCTTCACTCCAGAGCTTTCAAGTTGCCGAACCGGGCCGTGATGTAACCAGTCAATATGCATTCTGCCGTGCACCTGTGGAGGTTCAAGGCCTTATGATCATAAGTGATAGAAGCAGATTTAGGCCATTTGGCCCATCAAGTCTACTCCGCCATTCAATCATGGCTGATCTATCTCTCCCTCCTAACCTAAATCTCCTGCCTAGAGAGAGAATATTCAAGAGAGTATTCATTGACATACAAAATCTCCTCAATCATATCATATCATATCATATATATACAGCCGGAAACAGGCCTTTTCGGCCCTCCAAGTCCGCGCCGCCCAGCGATCCCCGTACATTAACACTATCCTACACACACTATGGACAATTTTAACATTTACCCAGCCAATTAACCTACATACCTGTAAGTCTTTGGAGTGTGGGAGGAAACATTAAACTAAATGATTATTTAGTTTAGTTTAGTTTAGAGATACAGCGTGTAAACACGCCCTTTGGCACACCAACCAGCGATCCCCGCACACTTACACTATCCTACACACACTAGGGACAATTTACATTTATACCAAGCCAATTAACCTACAATTAGTCTGAAGAAAGGTCTCGACCCAAAACATCATCCATTCCTTCTTTCCAGAGATGTTGCCTGTCCCGCTGAGTTACTCTATCATGTTGTGTCTATTAACCTTCAATTAACCTCCAACCTAGGTCTTTGGAGTGTGGGAGGAAACCGGAAATCCCGGAGAAAACCCTCGCAGGTCACGGTGAGAACGTACAAACTCCATTGTATCAATGTGTTGGTGCCTCGTTTACTCTGGGATGTTTACTCTGCGAGAATGTTAAGGTACTACCCAATGCTCTCCTGTGTGTCTTTCCCTTTATCGTGCAGGCTTTGGTCTGTTTTTGAAGCTAATTTTGGTTGTTCAAGCTGATGATGCCAGTGAGCGAGGTAGTTGGCTCTCTAGTGCCATGTGCTGGGGATAAGTGAGAGATACAGACCCTGTGGTCTCAAACTGTGCTGGCACTGATCCCGAACACGGGATCTAAACTCTTCCCTCTTTCCCAGTTCTGACAAAGGGTCCCAGACCTAGGGTTGCCAACTGTCCCGTATTAGCCGGGACATCCCGTATATTGGGCTAAATCGTTTGGCCCTTGTTTCGTATTAGGCCCGGGGGGGTGCTGTAGGCCTGGACACTGTAGGCCCGGACACTGTAGGCCCGGATGCTGTATGCCCGGGGGCCGCTGTAGGCCCGGACACTGTAGGCCCAGACACTGTAGCCCCGGACGCCGCTGTAGGCCCGGACAGCGTAGGCCCGGATGCCCGGGCGCCGCCTGACGGAGGTTGCGTAGCAACCCGCCTCCCGGCCCGGGCTGCCGCCATTGGTGGAGCGGGAGCACATGGCCGCTGGCTGGGTGAGGTCTCGTGGGGTGTGGGGCGGTGACGTCACCTTTTGTCCCTTATTTGGGAGTGAGGAAGTTGCCAACCCTGCTCAGACCCAAAGCTTCACTCCACCTCTCTTCCCACAGATGCAGCCTGACCTGATGAGTGTTTCCTGCAGAGTCTGGCTGGACAGTCAGGCCACAGCCTCAGAGTAAAAGGACGTACCTTTACAAAGGAGATGAGGAGATTTCTTTAGTCAGAGGGTGGTAAATCTGTGGAACTCATTGTCACAGACGGCTATGGAGGCCATCATTGGGTATTTCTAAAGCAGAGACAGATTACATAGAAAACGTAGACATAGAAAATAGGTGCAGGAGGAGGCCATTTGGCCCTTCGAGCCAGCACCGCCATTCAATGTGATCATGGCTGATCAGTGCCCCGTTCCTGCCTTCTCCCCATATCCCTTGATTCCACTAGCCCCTAGAGCTCTATCTAACTCTCTTTTAAATTCATTAGTCTGGATGTCAAAGGTTATGGGGAGAAGGCAGGAGAATGGGATTGAGAGTGAAAGATAGATTAGCCATGATTGATTGGCAGAGTGAACTCCACAGGCCGAATGGCCTAATTCTACTCCGATGAACTTATATCCAGGGGAAAAATTAATCTACAAATCCGCATGTGTTTGTATTATGACCCCACCCACGTGCTCCTTCCTGAGACCCCCCTTAGCACATTAATTCCTCCTACTATCAGCCCCTCTTCTCCCTTCCCTCATCCCACCCCACCCATATCCCTCCCTCTGGCTTTACATTTCACTCCTCCGATATCTGACACTATTTGGCCTCCTTTTCACCTCTTCCCTTTGTCCACCCCTCTGCCAGTCCACCGCTCCCCTCACCTGTATCCACCTATCACTCGCCAGGCTTTTTCACACCCCCCTCCTCACTTCGCCAACTCTCCCCCCCCCCCTCTCCTCTCCCACTGCTATTAGTGTAAAAGGATCCTGACCCAAAATATCACCTGTCCATTTCCCTCCACAGATGCTGCCTGACCCGTTAAGTTTAGCACTTAGACTTTGGAGATACAGCGTGGAAATGGGCTCTTCGGTCCACTGAGTCCGCGCCGTTCAGCGATCACCCCGTACACTTGCTCTATCCTACCCACTAGGGACAATTTATAATTTTTACCGAAGCCAATTAAACTACAAACCTGTACGTCTTTGGAGTGTGGGAGGAAACCAGAGCACCCGGAGAAAACCCTCGCAGGTCACGGGGAGAATGTACAAACTCCGGACAGACTCCGACGAACCTGTTAGTCTGTTGGAGTTACCAGTACTTCGTGATTTGCGTGAGAGACAGGCTCAGGAGGTGAGAGGGGACGAGATGGCAGGAGAGATAGAGAGAGAGAGATAGATAGATAAACGGAAAATGTGCAAGACACCCACAAAGACTTCTGTTTTGCAGGTGCTGCAAAGATTTGAACACTAATTTCTCGAGGTGGAAAGTAGTCAAGAGAATCATTTGAAGCACAGGATATGGGTGATCAGATCATCAGCAGAAAGAGGAAAGTTCACAGAG
>NC_135989.1:8408773-8478773 GCF_053455715.1 Rhinoraja longicauda
AAGCCGTCTTTTCTTGTTTCCATCCAGCGGAAAGTTAACAGATGCACACCACGAACCTCAGTGCCCGCAACCACCAGTTTAACTGTCATTGACCACATCCAGTGCTTCTGCACAAGAGCCTCTTCCATCTCCTGCTCCGGTGCAGATAGCTAGTTATAAAAAGATGAGCATCTCGCACCAAACCGACTGCAAATCTCTGCCGTTGGGCCTCGGCTGCAGCTGTTAGCATTGAGGCTTCAAACAGTGGATGGAAACATCGCCAGGACATATCACAACTGACTTCTTTTCCACATCCATGACCTCGCTAAGTCCCTTCATAAGTTCATAAGTCAAAGGAGCACAGTGGCGCAGCGGTAGAGTTGCTGCCTCACAGCGCCAGGGACCCGGGTTCCATCCTGACTACGGGTGCTGTCTGTGCGAAGTTTGTACCTTCTCCCTGTGACCCGAGTGGGTTTTCTCCGGGTGCTCTGGTTTCCTCCCACACTTCAAGGACATACGGGTTTGTAGGTTCATTGGCTTGGTGTCATTCTAAATTGTTCCTAGTGTGTAGGATAGTGTTAGTGTATAGGGTGATCTCTGGTCAATGCGGACTCAGTGGGCCGAAGGGCCTGATTCCGTGCTCTATCTCTAAACTAAACTAAACATAGAAAGGTAGAAAATAGGTGCAGGAGTAGGCCATTCAGCCCTTCGAGCCAGCACCGCCATTCAATATGATCATGGCTGATCATCCAAAATCAGTACCCCGTTCCTGCTTTCTCCCCATTTCCCTTGATTCTGTTAGCCCCCAAGAGCTAAATCTAACTCTCGCTTGAATATATCCAGTGAAATGGCCTCCACTGCCTTCTGTGGCAGAAATTTCCACAACTCCGAGTGCAAAAAAGGTTTTCCTCATCTCAGTCCTAAATGGCCTACCCCATATTCTTAAACTGTGACCCCTGGTTCTGGACTCCCCCAAAATCAGGAACATTTTTCCTGCATCTAGCCTGTCCAATCCCTTCAACTAAACAAAGAGCAGAATTAGGCCATTCGGCCCATCGAGTCTACTGTGCAATCAACTATGCCTGATCTATCTTTCCCTCTCAACCCCATTCTCCTGCCTTCCGCTCGTGACCCCTGACACCAGTATTAATTCAGAATCTGTCACTCTCCAACTTAAAAATACCCGATGACTTGGCCTCCACAGCCGTCTGTGGCAATGAATTCCACAGATTCACTGCCCTCTGACTAAAGAAACTCATCCTCATCACCTTTCTAAAGGTACGTCCTATTCTTCTGAGGCTCTGGCCTCTGGTCCTAGACTCTCCCACCAGTGGAAACATCCTCCCCACATCCACTCTATCCAGGCCTTTCACTATTTGGTAAGTTTCAATGAGGTCCCCCCTCATCCTTCTAATCTCCAGCGAGTACAGGCCCAGTGCCGACAAACGCTCATCTTATGTTAACCCGCTCGTTCCTGCGATCATTCTCGAAGGCTTTCAGAAGCTCACGAACACTATCTTGGTGAACCCAGCGAGGTGAATTATGTCCAGTGGTTCCTCATAGAGTCAAAGATTGATAGAGTTTCCCTGAAAGTGGCTTTGCCAGCTGAGAACAAAGAGGGACCCAGCGTGGGGGGGGGGGGATCCAGAGATCGACTGGGGGGTGGAGATGGAGGTGGGGCAGAAGGAAGAGTTTTTTGAATACTTCTGTACCCTTTAGGTGGCAACTCTTTGCATACTTGTGTATTGTATGCAGAACAAAGAATCTCACTGTACCAAGTACACATGTCAGTAAAATATCAAGCAATCAATCAGTCAATAGGGATGGTAAAGAAGGCTTTTGGTACATTGGCCTTCATTAGTCAGGGTACCGAGTATAGAAAAGGACGTAAAGTGCTGATGTAACTCAGCGGGTCAGGCAGCATCTCTGGAGAGTTTCGGGTCAGGACCCTTCTTTAGACTGAAAATAGTAGAGATAGTAGATGGAATAGAGAATAGTAGATAGTAGAGAAGTTGGGACCGAAAATAGACACAAAAAGCTGGAGTAACTCAGCGGGACAGGCAGCATCTCCGGAGAGAAGGAATGGGTGACGTTTCAGAATGGGTCTCGATCCGAAACGTCACCCATTCCTTCTCTCCAGAGATGCTGCCTTTCCCGCTGAGTTACAGTACTCCACCATTTTGTGTTTATCTTCGATTTAAACCTGCATCTGAATTGAATTGAATACATTTTTCTATTAGCCAAGTATGTACACATACAAGGAATTTGCCTTGGTGCTTTGCTCGCAAGTAACAACACGACATACAGTAGACAATGAAACATAAAACATTATAGTTTAAACGTGTGAAGAATGAAATAAAATACCAGAGCACAAGGAGGCTACAGAAGAGCTACTGCTTGTGGAAAAAAGCTGTTTTTATGTCTGGCTGTGGCTGCTTTGACAATCCGGAGTCGCCTTCCAGAGGGAAGTGCTTCGAAGAGTTTGTGGCCAGGGTGAAAGGGGTCAGAGATGATCTTGCCCGCTCGCTTCCTGGCCCTTGCAGTGTACAGTTCATCGATGTTCATCTCATTGAACAAAGTACTGTTCTACTCATAGAACAGTACAGGTCCAGGTGCTTCAGTCCACAACATCCGTGTGGGACATGATGCCAAGATATACTAATCTCCGAACTAATCCCATTTTGTTTGGTCTTGATCGATGAGATCGAGGATCGAGGATGAGAGGAGATCTTATCGAAACGTGTAAGATTATTAAGGGTTTGGACACTTTAGAGGCAGGAAACATGTTCCCAATGTTGGGGGAGTCCAGAACAAGGGGCCACAGTTTAAGAATAAGGGGTAGGCCATTTAGAACTGAGATGAGGAAAAACCCTTTTTCAGTCAGAGAGTTGTGAATCTGTGGAATTCTCTGCCTCAGAAGGCAGTGGAGGCCAATTCTCTGAATGCATTCAAGAGAGAGCTAGATAGAGTTCTTAAGGATAGCGGAGTCAGGGGGTATGGGGAGAAGGCAGGAATGGGGTACTGATTGAGAATGATCAGCCATGATCACATTGAATGGCGGTGCTGGCTCGAAGGGCCGAATGGCCTCCTCTTGCACCTATTGTCTATTGTATATTGATCCTTCCCCTGAGACAGTTTATTTTCTCCCCATCGACTTTATCAAATCATTTAAACACCTCCATCAGATGACAATTGAATCTTGTAATCTCAAAAGGATGTGGCTCTACTTGTGCTAAAGGGGTGAGTCTTGCATCCACTGCCAGTTTCAGGGAACAGGTGCAATGCCCGAGATCGTCTTCGATGCGCGATCGATGTTGATGTAGATCACAGCCCAGAGCTCCCTCCAAAACATGGCCTAACCCCACATGGAAGAGGATGTGTCTTTGCTATCTAAAAGTCATTCAAACACACAGCTGCATGTTCAGCTGATAGTCATTTACAGTCAGAATCAAAGAGAACAGGCACAGTGGCACAGTGGTGGAGTTGCAGCCTTACCGTGCCAGGGACCCGGGTTCCATCCGTGCTATCTGTGTGGAGTTTGTATAGTACGTTCTCCCTGTGACCTGTGTAGGTTTTCTCCAGGTGCTCCGGTTTCTTCCCACATTCCAAAGACGTGCAGGTGTGCAGGTTAATTGCCTTCAGAAAAATTGTTAAAGTGCCCCTAGTGTTAGTATACGGGTTGGTTGCTGGTCGGTGCAGACTCGGTGGGCCGAAGGGCCTCTTTCCAGGCAGTATCTGGATAAAAGTGTAAAGCACAGGAGCAGGCCCTTCGGCCCACATCGCTCATGCTGACCAAGACGCTCCATCCAAGCTAGTCCCACCTGCCTGCGTTTGGCCCATCTATATACTAAAACTCTTGTTTGTTTGTTTGTTTGTTTGTTTGTTCTGGAACTACAGCCAAAACGGTACACGATAGCATGACAATTTTAGGCCCACCTTACTCACCGTCGTCCCTTTGGTGCTAATGGAAGAAGTTTCATTGAAATCGGTGTTATATTTTTTAAGTTATTCACATTTTAAAGTTTAAATCTATCTCCTAGGGAGGGAGGGGGGAGGGGGTGGAGGGTGGGAGGGGGGAGGAGGGAGGATAAGGGGGGTTGAGGGGGTTGGAGTGGGGGGGAGGGGGGGAAGAGAGGGTGCTGCACCAATGCAGGAGAGGTTTGGGCCCAACGGGTCCACTTGGTCTAGTATCCTCTAAACCTTTCCTATCCATGTACCTGTCCAAATGTCTTTTAGACATTGTTGTGGTACCTGCCTCAACTATCCCCTCTGGCAGCTCGTTCCATACACCCACTGCTTGTTCTTCCAGTGTTCTGTTTTTGTCCCAAATGGGGTTGTGGCGCGGTAGAGTTGCTGCCTCGCAGCGCCTGAGACCCGGGGTCGATCCTGACTACGGGTGCTGTCTGTACGGAGTTTGCACGTTCTCCCCGTGACCTGCGTGGGTTTTCTCCGGGTGCTCCAGTTTCCTCTAACACTCCAAAGACGCACAGGTTTGTTGGTTGACTCAAGAGTGGTTAATTGTCTTATCTACCGACGATGGAACCAGTACATTCATACTTGCAACAACATAACACACCATAGCACAATACACACATGTAATATTTAATTGAAACATAGAAAATAAGTGCAGGAAGAGGACATTTGGCCCTTCGAGCCTGCACCGCCATTCATTGTGATCAATACCCTATACCCAATACCAGGTGCTCTAATGTTGCCCACTAATCTCCTGTGTGGGACCTTATCAAAAAATATCAATATATTAATAACCCCAATACTAGTGCAAAATAAAATGCCCATTGTCCTTAGTGCAATCCGAACAGTCCATGGTTCATCCATTGGTTTTCTGTCGTGTTCAAGAGCCTGGTGGGTTGTTGGGAAGAAACTGTTCTTGGTCCTGTTTTTCAGGCTCCTGTACCATCTTCTCTTTGATGGGAGTGAAATGAGGTACTTGAAGATACTGGCTGCCTTTTTGAGGCAGCGCCTAGTGTAGGTGACCTCGACGGTGGGAAGGTCAATGGACCGGGCGATGTCCACCACTCTTTGTAATCTCCTTGGCATTGGCCAGACTCCCAAGCTGTCTCTCTTTGTGAGATGGTACAGAGGGTGTACACCTCTGGAAACATGCATGGAGATGCTGAGCGGCCGGCCTCAGGTTGTGAAGGTTGTGGTCACAGACCAGGCACACAATCATTGCGGTCCGCTGCCTGCCCAACCTCAGTCCTTGTCGACCTTCCATCTGATAAGCCATGCCCACACTGCTGGTATTGTAACGACTGACTCTCCGCGCTGTCTGTAACAACTGAAAGAGGAAAATGGAAGTTAAAAGGTAGGCAAGGCCAGATTGTGGTCAATCTATCACCAACCACACGTCTGAACACAGAAATCCCTCAGGCAAAGAGGTTCCACTGCACAGAAAGATCAACTAAACAAGGTGCTGAACTTGAGAAGGTCACATTTTAGTTTAGTTCAGAGATACACCGCGGAAACAGGCCCTTCGGCCCACCGAGTCCGCGCCGACCAGCGATCCCCGCACACACGCACTATCCTACACACACTGGGGAAGTATTTACAATTTTACCAAGCCAATTAGCCTACAATCCCTGTAGGAAAATAACTGCAGATGCTGGTACAAATCGAAGGTATCACAAAATGCTGGAGTAACTCAGCAGGTCAGGCAGCATCTAGGAGAGAGGGAATGGGTGACAATGGACAATAGACAATAGGTGCAGGAGTAGGCCATTCGGCCCTTCGAGCCAGCACCGCCATTCAATGTGATCATGGCTGATCATTCTCAATCAGTACCCCGTTCCTGCCTTCTCCCCATACCCCCTGACTCCGCTATCCTTAAGAGCTCTATCTAGCTCTCTCTTGAATGCATTCAGAGAATTGGCCTCCACTGCCTTCTGAGGCAGAGAATTCCACAGATTCACAACTCTCTGACTGAAAAAGTTTTTCCTCATCTCCGTTCTAAATGGCCTACCCCTTATTCTTAAACTGTGGCCCCTGGTTCTGGACTCCCCCAACATTGGGAACATGTTTCCTGCCTCTAACGTGTCCAACTCCTTAATAATCTTCAGACTGAAGAAGGGTCTCGACCCGAAACGTCACCCGTTCCTTCCCTCCTAGATGCTGCCTGACCTGCTGAGTTACTCCAGTATTTTGTGATACCTACAAACCTGTAGGTCTTTGGAGTGTGGGAGGAAACGCATTCAGGTCACGGGGAGAACGTGCAAACTCCATACAGACAGCACTCGTAGTCAGGAACGAACCCGGGTCTCTGGCGCTGTAACGCAGTTGGAGTTCAAGTTCATAGCTCTCTAATGGTGGTAACACAAGTAGATAGGATAGTGAAGAAGGCCTATAGGACTCTTGCCTTCATCAGTCAGGGCATAAAGTACAAGAGTCAGGAAGCCATTTAGCTGCAAGAGGACTTTGGTTAGGCCAGATTTGGAGTATAGCCTGCAGTTCTGGTCACCCGATTACAGGAAGGATATGGAGACCTGGGAGATGGTAGAGATGAGGTTTAGAACATAGAACATAGAACATAGAACAGTACAGCTCATGAACAGGCCCTTCGGCCCACAATGTTGGTGCTGGATAGACTGGATAGACTAGGCTTATACTCGCTGGAATTTAAGAAGACTGAGGGGGGATCTTATTGAAACATATAAAATTCTTAAGGGGTTGGAGAGGATAGATGCGGGAAGATTGTTCCCGATGTTGGGGAAGTCCAGAACCAGGGGTCACAGCTTAAGGATAAGGGGGAAGTCTTTTAGGACCGAGATGAGAAAACATTTCTTCACACAGAGAGTGGTGAGTCTATGGAATTCTCTGCCACAGAAGGTAGTTGAGGCCAGTTCATTGGCTATATTTAAGAGGGAGTTAGATGTGGCCCTTATGGCTAAAGGGATCAGGGGGTATGGAGAGAAGGCAGGTACAGGTTATTGAGCTGGATGATCGGCCATGATCATAT
Organism: Rhinoraja longicauda; assembly: GCF_053455715.1. NCBI lineage: Eukaryota > Metazoa > Chordata > Chondrichthyes > Rajiformes > Arhynchobatidae > Rhinoraja > Rhinoraja longicauda. Next base: position 8,415,726 of record NC_135989.1, read on the forward strand.
TGAATGGCGGTGCAGACTTGAAGGGCCGAATGGCCTACTCCTGCACCTATTTTCTATGTTTCTATGTTTCTATGAACATGAAGCCAAAACTATCTCTTATCTACCTGAGCAGAATCCATATCCCTCTATTCCCTGCATATCCATGTGCCTATCACACAAACCAACCTCCCTTCCATTGACTCCATCTATACCTCACACTGCCTCGGCAAGGCCAGCAGCACAATCAAGGACCAGTCTCACCCCGGCCACTCCCTCTTCTCCCCTCTCCCATCGGGCAAAAGGTACAGAAGTGCGGAAACGCACACCTCCAGATTCAGAGACAGTTTCTTCCCAGATGTGATCAGGCAACTGAACCATCCTACCACAACCAGAGAGCTATCCTGAACTACTATCCACCTGACTGTTGACCCTTGGATTATCGTTGACCGGACTTTGCTGGCTTTACCTTGCAGTAAACGTTATTCCCTTATCATGTATCTATACATTGTCAATGGCTCGATTGTAATCATGTATTGTCTTTCCACTGACAGGTTAGCACGCAACAAAAGCTTTTCACTGTACCTCGGTACACGTGACAATGAACTAAACTGAAACTGAAAACTGAATCCAAAAGCCTCTTAAACGAAACATATAAGATTATTAAGGGGTTGGACACGTTAGAGGCAGGAAACATGTTCCCAATGTCGGGGGAGTCCAGAACCAGGAGCCTCAGTTTAAGAATAAGGGGTAGGCCATTTAGAACGGAGATGAGGAAAAACTTTTTCAGTCAGAGAGTTGTGAATCTGTGGAATTCTCTGCCTCAGAAGGCAGTGGAGGCCAATTCTCTGAATGCATTCAAGAGAGAGCTAGATAGAGCTCTTAAGGATAGCGGAGTCAGGGGGTATGGGGAGAAGGCAGGAACGGGGTACTGATTGAGAATGATCAGCCATGATCACATTGAATGGCGGTGCTGGCTCGATGGGCCGAATGGCCTCCTCCTGCACCTATTGTCTATTGTCTATTGCATCTGCCTAAACCGCCAACCCTGGCACAGCGTGTTCCAGGCACCCATCGCTGTATAGAATAGTTGCCCCATGAATCTCCATTAAACTTTGCCTCCCCCCCCCCCTTGCTGTAAATATTTGCCCGAATGCTGTCTGGAATAAAGGGTATTCGCTGTAAGGAGAGGCTGAGGAGGAAGGAACTGCAGATGCCGGTTTAAACCGAAGATAGACACAAAAAGCTGGAGTAACTCAGCGGGACAGGCAGCATCTCTGGAGAGAAGGAATGGGTGACCATTCGGGTCGAGACCCTTCTTCAGACTGGTCTGAAGAAAGAAAGGTTGGATGAACTTGGATTGTTTTCTCTGGAGCGTCAGAGGCTAAGGGAAGACCTATAGAGGATTCTAAATCTATGAGAGGCACAGATAGGGTAGAGAGCCAGAACCTTTTCTCCCAGGGTGGAAATGTTAGACTTCAGGGCACAGCTTCAAGTTGAGCGGGGCAAAGTTTACAGGAGATGTGCGGGGCGGGGTTTTTTACACAGAGGGTGGTGGGAACCTGGAACGCGTGCAGCCAGGGGTGATGGTGGAGGCAGATACGGCAGTGGTGTTTAGGAGGCAGATGGATATACAGGGAATGGAGGGGCATGGATCAGGTGCAGTGCAGGCAGAGGAGACTGTAGATTAGTGTAATGGTGTCACTCATGTTATGTGTCATGCTTTTGTAGATACGCCCCTTTAGCTTTTGAGTGACCACTGCTGGTGAGATTGGGGTTAGTGTAAGTGGAACGTGCAGACGTGAGGTCGTGCTTGCTAGGTATGATCAGCCATGATCACATTGAATGGCGGTGCTGGCTCGAAGGGCCGAATGGCCTCCTCCTGCACCTATTGTCTATTGTCTATTGTCTAGGTAGTTAATAAAGTCTTTGGATCATTATCCAGGTGTAAGGCTTCTGTTATTATACGGTCATCACAACATGGTGTCAGAAGTGGGATTTGAACCTACGCCTCCACTTGGAGACCAGAATGCACCTGGCCTATACTCTTTCGCGTGGACCCCGGGAGACCTGCGAGGGTCCACCCTCGCCGGGTGATGACTTTGTTGTGCTGACCGTAGATTCGGGTTAGTGTCTTTGAGACTAGTGTAACTTGGCGTCCTGTTCTGCCCGGACATTGTGGGCCGAAGGGCCTGTTCCTGTGCTGTACTGTTCCATATCCTATTTCTATTTTCTAAGAGAGTAGAGGCGCCGACCGACCGGTGTGGCTCGTGTGGGAGCACATCTGTGCTGAGTCCCTCCCAGATCATCACTGATGTTAACGGCAAGGAATTAGAAGCTGTCAACTCTCCCTGCTGTGGACTCCACCAATTAAAACTGCTCCTTCTTTAATTTTGTGGGTTTAATATTGGCCAGCTGCCTCCATCGCTGTCGTTCAAATAACAACAATCTGGTCTCTTTCTTTAAAGTTCTAAATCTCTCAGGGACTGGACTGTCAACATTAGCTCTGTGTGATATTGTGTGTACAAGTGTGTGTGTGTGTGCACACATGCATACGTGTGTGTACGTGTCTCTGTGTGTATGCTTGCATGCGTGTGTGTGTGTGCATGTGTACGTGGGTGTGTGTTTAAGTGTGTGTGCATGTGTATGTGGGTGTGTTTACGTGTGTGTGTGTGTGTGTGTGCATGCGCACGTCGGTGTGTGTTTACGTGTGTGTGTGTGTATTTGTGTGCATGTGTATGTGTACGTGGGTGTGTGTTTTAAGTGTGTGTGCACGTGTGTGTCTGTATATGGGTGTGTGTTTAAGTGTGCGGACGTGTGTGTGTCTGTATGTGTGTGTTTGTGTGCGTGTGCACATGTGTGTGTGTGCATGTGTATGTGGGTGTGTTTACGTGTGTGTGCACGTGTGTGTGTGTGTGTGCATGTGTATGTGGGTGTGTTTACGTGTGTGTGCACGTGTGTGTGTGTGTGCATGTGTATGTGGGTGTGTTTACGTGTGTGTGCGCGTGTGTGTGTGTGTTTGTGTGTGTGCATGCGCACGTCGGTGTATGTTTACGTGTGTGTGTACTTGTGCGCATGTGTACGAGTGCATGTGCACATGCATGTACTTACATGTGCATGTGTACATGTCTTTTTGTGCGCATCTGTGTGTGTGCATGGCTGTGTGTGTATATGTGTGTATGTGTGAGTGTGTGCCAAACTGGGAGTTACCTGAGCTGAACAAGCTACCATACCCAATATGTCCACAAGGTGGTGCGGGTGTCCCACATTCCCAATCGCTCTGATGTTCTGCTTGGGTAGCTGACAGAGAATAATGAATTCTCCCATTTCATGTAATCCCCCTGCTAAACCCCCTCTCTCTTTCCCCTGCTCCCCCACCCTAGAGTGCACCATCTTCCACCCCCTCCCCCAGCCACCCTAAGTGCTGGAGTAACTCAGAGGGCCAGGCAGCATCTCTGCAGATAGACACAAGGTGCTGGAGTAACTCAGAGGGTCAGGCAGCATCTACAATGTTGAAATGAAGAAGGGTCCCGACCAGAAACATCATCTGCCCATTCCCCCCACAGAAGTTCAGTTTAGTTTAGTTTAGTTTAGTTTAGTTTAGTTTAGTTAAGTTTAAAGACATAGCATGGAAACAGGCCCTTAGACAATAGACAATAGGTGCATTCGGCCCTTCGAGCCAGCACCGCCATTCAATGTGATCATGGCTGATCATTCTCAATCAGTACCCCGTTCCTGCCTTCTCCCCATACCCCCTGACTCCGCTATCCTTAAGAGCTCTATCTAGCTCTCTCTTGAATGTATTCAGAGAATTGGCCTCCACTGCCCTCTGAGGCAGAGAATTCCACAGATTCACAACTCTCTGACTAAAAAAGTTTTTCCTCATCTCTGTTCTAAATGGCCTACCCCTTATTCTTAAACTGTGGCCCCTGGTTCTGGACTCCCCCAACATTGGGAACATGTTTCCTGCCTCTAACATGTCCAACCCCTTAATAATCTTATACGTTTCGATAAGATCCCCTCTCATCCTTCTAAATTCCAGTTTATACAAACCTAGTCGCTCCAGTCTTTCAACATATGACAGTCCCGCCATTCCGGGAATTAACCTAGTATCCTTCGGCCCACACTGACCATCGATCACCCCTTCACACTAGTTCTATGCTATCCCACTTTCTGAACCACTCCCAACACCTGAGGGGCAATTTATAGACGGCCAATTAACCTTCAAACCTGCAGGTGTTTGGGATGTGGGAGGAAACCGGAGCACCCGGAGGAAACCCACGTGGTCACTAGTTTTACAGTATGTTATCCCACTTTCCCATCCGACACGCAAGGGGCAATTTCTGAAGCCAGTTAACCGACAAACTGGGGTTGTGAGAGGAAAACGGAGCACCTGGGGGAAACCCACGTGGTCACGGGGAGAACGTCAGGATCGAACCCGGGTCTCTGGCGCTGCAAGGCAGGGGCTCTACCTGTGGCACAACTGCGTCGGCCCAGGCACTGTGTTCTTCCTCTAGAGTTTCCAGGGCAGTGTCTAAAGGGTTAAGTGATGATCGGAGCTGTGTCGATATTGCCCCATCCACCCACCGAGCCTGAAATGGAAACTCCCTGCATGATGTCCTGTGTGAAAGTGAATGGCTGTGGTCTGGGTAGAGTTGGTAGTCCTGGCAACCACATGCGCATTATTCCAAGCAGTTTATGTTTACGATAATGTCCCTCATTGCCTCATATTGAAATTATTCCTAAATCATCATTCTCTATTTTACATTCAACCCTTCCTTTTCTGTCTGCATTCTCTGGATCATGCCCTTAACATGGCCAGTTTGCCTCCTCCTCTTTACACTGCCTTATCCCATACATTTGTGAGCGGCACGGTGGCGCAGCGGTAGAGTTGCTGCCTTACAGCACCTGCAGTGTCCGAGACTCGGGTTCGATCCCGACTACGGGCGCTGTCTGTACGGAGTTTGTACGTTATCCCCGTGACCTGCGTGAGTTTTCCCTGAGATCTTCAGTTTCCTCCCACACTCCAAAGACGTGCAGGTATGTAGGTTACCAGTGATAATTTACAATCTTTACCAAGCCAATTAACCTACAAACCTGTACGTCTTTGGAGTGTGGGAGGAAAGCCGAGCACCCGGAGAAAACCCACGTGGTCACGGGGAGAACGCGCAAACTCCATACAGACAGCAGCCATAGTCGGGATCGAACCTGGGTCTCTGGTGCTGTAAGGCAGCAACTCTACCGCTGCGCCACCATGCTGCAGTGCCGCGACTGTTTAATGTAGCTTTAAAAACTGGTTTGTATCACATTGCCAACACTACTGGAGTTGTACCAAGCACAATTTAATGGAGAACTGCTGTTTTGCGGAAAGGACACTGTGTTTTTGCTCTCTGTCAGTGAAAAGAATAATAGAAATAGAAACTGGAATAGGGCATTCAGCCCCTCGACCCTCAGTGCTGCCTTCTTGTACTAGCCCACTTAATGTCTGTATATCTAAGGGCAGCACAGTGGTAGAGCTACTGCCTTACAGCGCCAGAGACCCGGGTTCCATCCCGACTGCGGATACTGTCTGTACGGAGTTTGTACGTTCTCCCCGTGACCTGCGTGGGTTTTCTTCGAGATCTATGGTTTCCCCCCACACTCCAAAGACGTGCAGGTTTGTAGGTTAATTGGCTTGGTATAAATGTAAAATTGTCCCTAGTGTGTGTAGGATAGCGTTCGTGTGCAGGTATCGTTGGTTGGCGTGGACTCGGTGGGCCTGTTTCCGCGCAGTATCTCTAAACATTTACATCATACCTGCCTGAAATGTTTACAGCGTAGAGGAAGCTTTTGCAGAAGCTGAATTACTCCAACACTTAATGCAAATGCTTCTACCTGTGGCGACAGGCAGATGATAGGGAGGGAAGGTAGGACTGTTTGATTAACTTTGGTATCTTTATTGGTGCCAGAGACGTTGCGACACTTGTGTACTGCCTGGGTGAGGTCTGATGTATGATCTTACCGGGTTGCCTGCCAAACAAAGCATTTCACTGTACCTCAGTACATGAGACAGTAAGGTAAAACATTGTATCATTGAACTAAATGATTACAGCATCTACTTTAGTTTAGCTTAGTTTAGTTTAGAGATACAGCGCGGAAACAGGCCCTTCGGCCCACCGGGTCCGCGCCGACCAGCGATCCCCGCACATTAACACTATCCTACACCCACTAGGGACAATTTTTGCATTTACCAAGTCAATTAACCTACAAACCTGCACGTCTTTGGAGGAAACCGAAGATGTCAGAGAAAACCCACGCAGGTCACGGGGAGAACGTACAAACTCCGTACAGACGGCGCCCGTAGTCGGGATGGAACCCGGGTCTCCGGCGCTGCATTCGCTGTAAGGCAGCAACTCTACCGCTGCACCACCGTGACTGCCCAAATCTACCGATCTACTGTTCCTTGTGTGTATGTAGAGGAAACCTTAGTTTTAGTTTAGTTTCGAGAGACAACATGGAAACAGGCACTTAGGCCCACCGTGTCCACGCCAACCATCGACCACCCATTCACACCATTTTAGTTTAGTTCAGTTTTCTTTATTATTGTCACGTGTACCGAGGTACAGTGAAAAGCTTTGATCATTGCATGTTATCCAGTCAGCAGAAAGACCATATGTGATGACAACTAAGCCACCTACGGTTATTCCACTCCCGACACACTAGGGACAATTTACAGAGGCCTTTTAACCCACAAACCCACAAGTCTTTGGGATGTTGGAGGAAACCGGAGCACCCGGAGGAAACCCACGTGGTCACAGGGAGAACGTGCAAACTCCACACAGACAAGGATTGAACCCGGGTCTCTGGCGCTGTGAGGCAGCAGCTCTACCCGCTGCACCACCGTGCCATCTTATTCATTCTATATTGAATGTATACTGTGGAATGGAATGGAATGTTTGAAACATGGAAACATAGAAAATAGGTGCAGGAGTAGGCCATTCGGCCCTTCGAGCCCGCACCGCAATTCAATATGACCATGGCTGATCATCCAACTCAGTATCCCGTACCTGCCTTCTCTCCATACCCCCTGATCCCTTTAGCCACAAGGGCCACATCTAACTCCCTCTTAAATATAGCCAATGAACTGGCCTCAACTACCTTCTGTGGCAGAGAATTCCACAGATTCACCACTCTCTGTGTGAAAAAAAACTTTCTCATCTTGGTCCTAAAAGACTTCCCCCTTATCCTTAAACTGTGACCCCTTGTTCTGGACTTCCCCAACATCGGGAACAATTTTTCTGCATCTAGCCTGTCCAACCCCTTAAGAATTTTGTAAGTTTGCTTCGGTTTGCTTCTAATCTTGCCGAAGATCTTTAGACTCTAATATTTCAGTTTAATCTTTGTATTGATATTGGTTTATTATTGTATCGTGTAATGAGAAACAGTGAAAAGCTTTGTTTACATATTTACAATAGTTTAGTTTAAATTTAGTTTAGAGATACAGCGTGGAAACAGGCATTTGGGCCCACTGAGTCTGCACCGACCAGCGATCCCCGCACACTAACACTATCCCACACACACTAGGGACAATTTTAAATTAATACCATGCCAATTAACCTACAAACCTGCACGCCTTTGGAGTGTGGGAGGAAACTGAAGATCTCAAAGAAAACCCACGCAGGTCACGGGGAGAACGTACAAACTCCGTACAGACAGCACCCGTAGTCAGGATGGAACCCGGGTCTCTGGTGCTGTATGGATGCTATGAGGTTGCAGGGTGACTTGGACAGGTTGTGTGAGTGGGCGGATGCATGGCAGATGCAGTTTAATGTGGATAACTGTGAGGTTATCCACTTTGGTGGTGAGAAAAGGAAGGCAGATTATTATCTGAATGGTGTCAAGTTAGGAAAAGGGGACGTACAACGAGATCTGGGTGGCCTAGTGCATCAGTCACTGAAAGGAAGCATGCAGGTTCACCAGGCAGTGAAGAAAGCCAATGGAATGTTAGCCTTCATAACAAGAGGAGTTGAGTATAGGAGCAAAGAGGTCCTTCTGCAGTTGTACAGGCCCATAGTGAGACTGTACCTGGAATACTGTGTGCAGTTTTGGTCTCCAAATTTGAGGAAGGATATTCTTGGTATTGAGGGCGCGCAGCGTAGGTTTACTAGGAATGGCAGGACTGTCATATGTTGAAAGACTGGAGCGACTAGGCTTGTATACACAAGAATTTAGAAGGATGAGAGGGGCTCCTATCGAAACGTATAAGATTATTAACGGGTTGGACACGTTAGAGGCAGGAAACATGTTCCCAATTTTGGGGGAGTGCAGAACAAGGGGCCACAGTTTACGAATAAGGGGCAGGCCATTTAGAACTGAGACGAGGAAAAACTTTTGTGGCTTACGAGTGCTGTCTGTATGGAGTTTACACGTTCTCCCCGTGACCTGAATGCGTTTCCTCCCACACTCCAAAGACCTACAGGTTTGTAGGTATCACAAAATACTGGAGTAACTCAGCAGGTCAGGCAGCATCTAGGAGGGAAGGAACGGGTGACGTTTCGGGTCGAGACCCTTCTTCAGTCTGAAGATTATTAAGGAGTTGGACACGTTAGAGGCAGGAAACATGTTCCCAATGTCGGGGGAGTCCAGAACCAGGAGCCTCAGTTTAAGAATAAGGGGTAGGCCATTTAGAACGGAGATGAGGAAAAACTTTTTCAGTCAGAGAGTTGTGAATCTGTGGAATTCTCTGCCTCCGAAGGCAGTGGAGGCCAATTCTCTGAATGCATTCAAGAGAGAGCTAGATAGAGCTCTTAAGGATAGCGGAGTCAGGAGGTATGGGGAGAAGGCAGGAACGGGGTACTGATTGAGAATGATCAGCCATGATCACATTGAATGGCGGTGCTGGCTCGATGGGCCGAATGGCCTCCTCCTGCACCTATTGTCTATTGTCTATTGCATCTGCCTAAACCGCCAACCCTGGCACAGCGTGTTCCAGGCACCCATCGCTGTATAGAATAGTTGCCCCATGAATCTCCATTAAACTTTGCCTCCCCCCCCCTTGCTGTAAATATTTGCCCGAATGCTGTCTGGAATAAAGGGTATTCGCTGTAAGGAGAGGCTGAGGAGGAAGGAACTGCAGATGCCGGTTTAAACCGAAGATAGACACAAAAAGCTGGAGTAACTCAGCGGGACAGGCAGCATCTCTGGAGAGAAGGAATGGGTGACCATTCGGGTCGAGACCCTTCTTCAGACTGGTCTGAAGAAAGAAAGGTTGGATGAACTTGGATTGTTTTCTCTGGAGCGTCAGAGGCTAAGGGAAGACCTATAGAGGATTCTAAATCTATGAGAGGCACAGATAGGGTAGAGAGCCAGAACCTTTTCTCCCAGGGTGGAAATGTTAGACTTCAGGGCACAGCTTCAAGTTGAGCGGGGCAAAGTTTACAGGAGATGTGCGGGGCGGGATTTTTTACACAGAGGGTGGTGGGAACCTGGAACGCGTGCAGCCAGGGGTGATGGTGGAGGCAGATACGGCAGTGGTATTTAGGAGGCAGATGGATATACAGGGAATGGAGGGGCATGGATCAGGTGCAGTGCAGGCAGAGGAGACTGTAGATTAGTGTAATGGTGCCACTCATGTTATGTGTCATGCTTTTGTAGATACGCCCCTTTAGCTTTTGAGTGACCACTGCTGGTGAGATTGGGGTTAGTGTAAGTGGAACGTGCAGACGTGAGGTCGTGCTTGCTAGGTATGATCAGCCATGATCACATTGAATGGCGGTGCTGGTTCGAAGGGCCGAATGGCCTCCTCCTGCACCTATTGTCTATTGTCTATTGTCTAGGTAGTTAATAAAGTCTTTGGATCATTATCCAGGTGTAAGGCTTCTGTTATTATACGGTCATCACAACATGGTGTCAGAAGTGGGATTTGAACCTACGCCTCCACTTGGAGACCAGAATGCACCTGGCCTATACTCTTTCGCGTGGACCCCGGGAGACCTGCGAGGGTCCACCCTCGCCGGGTGATGACTTTGTTGTGCTGACCGTAGATTCGGGTTAGTGTCTTTGAGACTAGTGTAACTTGGCGTCCTGTTCTGCCCGGACATTGTGGGCCGAAGGGCCTGTTCCTGTGCTGTACTGTTCCATATCCTATTTCTATTTTCTAAGAGAGTAGAGGCGCCGACCGACCGGTGTGGCTCGTGTGGGAGCACATCTGTGCTGAGTCCCGCCCAGATCATCACTGATGTTAACGGCAAGGAATTAGAAGCTGTCAACTCTCCCTGCTGTGGACTCCACCAATTAAAACTGCTCCTTCTTTAATTTTGTGGGTTTAATATTGGCCAGCTGCCTCCATCGCTGTCGTTCAAATAACAACAATCTGGTCTCTTTCTTTAAAGTTCTAAATCTCTCAGGGACTGGACTGTCAACATTAGCTCTGTGTGATATTGTGTGTACAAGTGTGTGTGTGTGTGCACACATGCATACGTGTGTGTACGTGTCTCTGTGTGTATGCTTGCATGCGTGTGTGTGTGTGCATGTGTACGTGGGTGTGTGTTTAAGTGTGTGTGCATGTGTATGTGGGTGTGTTTACGTGTGTGTGTGTGTGCATGCGCACGTCGGTGTGTGTTTACGTGTGTGTTGGTATTTGTGTGCATGTGTATGTGTACGTGGGTGTGTGTTTTAAGTGTGTGTGCACGTGTGTGTCTGTATATGGGTGTGTGTTTAAGTGTGCGGACGTGTGTGTGTCTGTATGTGTGTGTTTGTGTGCGTGTGCACATGTGTGTGTGTGCATGTGTATGTGGGTGTGTTTACGTGTGTGTGCACGTGTGTGTGTGTGTGTGTGCATGTGTATGTGGGTGTGTTTACGTGTGTGTGCACGTGTGTGTGTGTGTGCATGTGTATGTGGGTGTGTTTACGTGTGTGTGCACGTGTGTGTGTGTGTTTGTGTGTGTGCATGCGCACGTCGGTGTATGTTTACGTGTGTGTGTACTTGTGCGCATGTGTACGAGTGCATGTGCACATGCATGTACTTACATGTGCATGTGTACATGTCTTTTTGTGCGCATCTGTGTGTGTGCATGGCTGTGTGTGTATATGTGTGTATGTGTGAGTGTGTGCCAAACTGGGAGTTACCTGAGCTGAACAAGCTACCATACCCAATATGTCCACAAGGTGGTGCGGGTGTCCCACATTCCCAATCGCTCTGATGTTCTGCTTGGGTAGCTGACAGAGAATAATGAATTCTTTCATTTCATGTAATCCCCCTGCTAAACCCCCTCTCTCTTTCCCCTGCTCCCCCACCCTAGAGTGCACCATCTTCCACCCCCTCCCCCAGCCACCCTAAGTGCTGGAGTAACTCAGAGGGTCAGGCAGCATCTCTACAGATAGACACAAGGTGCTGGAGTAACTCAGAGGGTCAGGCAGCATCTACAATGTTGAAATGAAGAAGGGTCCCGACCAGAAACATCATCTGCCCATTCCCCCCACAGAAGTTCAGTTTAGTTTAGTTTAGTTTAGTTTAGTTTAGTTTAGTTTAGTTTAAAGACATAGCATGGAAACAGGCCCTTAGACAATAGACAATAGGTGCATTCGGCCCTTCGAGCCAGCACCGCCATTCAATGTGATCATGGCTGATCATTCTCAATCAGTACCCCGTTCCTGCCTTCTCCCCATACCCCCTGACTCCGCTATCCTTAAGAGCTCTATCTAGCTCTCTCTTGAATGTATTCAGAGAATTGGCCTCCACTGCCCTCTGAGGCAGAGAATTCCACAGATTCACAACTCTCTGACTAAAAAAGTTTTTCCTCATCTCTGTTCTAAATGGCCTACCCCTTATTCTTAAACTGTGGCCCCTGGTTCTGGACTCCCCCAACATTGGGAACATGTTTCCTGCCTCTAACATGTCCAACCCCTTAATAATCTTATACGTTTCGATAAGATCCCCTCTCATCCTTCTAAATTCCAGTTTATACAAACCTAGTCGCTCCAGTCTTTCAACATATGACAGTCCCGCCATTCCGGGAATTAACCTAGTATCCTTCGGCCCACACTGACCATCGATCACCCCTTCACACTAGTTCTATGCTATCCCACTTTCTGAACCACTCCCAACACCTGAGGGGCAATTTATAGACGGCCAATTAACCTTCAAACCTGCAGGGGTTTGGGATGTGGGAGGAAACCGGAGCACCCTGGGAAACCCACGTGGTCACTAGTTTTACAGTATGTTATCCCACTTTCCCATCCGACACGCAAGGGGCAATTTCTGAAGCCAGTTAACCGACAAACTGGGGTTGTGAGAGGAAAACGGAGCACCTGGGGGAAACCCACGTGGTCACGGGGAGAACGTGCAAACTCCACACACACAGACAGCACCCGATGTCAGGATCGAACCCGGGTCTCTGGCGCTGCAAGGCAGGGGCTCTACCTGTGGCACCACTGCGTCGGCCCAGGCACTGTGTTCTTCCTCTAGAGTTTCCAGGGCAGTGTCTAAAGGGTTAAGTGATGATCGGAGCTGTGTCGATATTGCCCCATCCACCCACCGAGCCTGAAATGGAAACTCCCTGCATGATGTCCTGTGTGAAAGTGAATGGCTGTGGTCTGGGTAGAGTTGGTAGTCCTGGCAACCACATGAGCATTATTCCAAGCAGTTTATGTTTACGATAATGTCCATCATTGCCTCATATTGAAATTATTCCTAAATCATCATTCTCTATTTTACATTCAACCCTTCCTTTTCTGTCTGCATTCTCTGGATCATGCCCTTAACATGGCCAGTTTGCCTCCTCCTCTTTACACTGCCTTATCCCATACATTTGTGAGCGGCACGGTGGCGCAGCGGTAGAGTTGCTGCCTTACAGCACCTGCAGTGTCCGAGACTCGGGTTCGATCCCGACTACGGGCGCTGTCTGTACGGAGTTTGTACGTTATCCCCGTGACCTGCGTGAGTTTTCCCTGAGATCTTCAGTTTCCTCCCACACTCCAAAGATGTGCAGGTATGTAGGTTACCAGTGATAATTTACAATCTTTACCAAGCCAATTAACCTACAAACCTGTACGTCTTTGGAGTGTGGGAGGAAAGCCGAGCACCCGGAGAAAACCCACGTGGTCACGGGGAGAACGCGCAAACTCCATACAGACAGCAGCCATAGTCGGGATCGAACCTGGGTCTCTGGTGCTGTAAGGCAGCAACTCTACCGCTGCGCCACCATGCTGCCCAATAATGTATGTGCCGCGACTGTTTAATGTAGCTTTAAAAACTGGTTTGTATCACATTGGCCAACACTACTGGAGTTGTACCAAGCACAATTTAATGGAGAACTGCTGTTTTGCGTAAAGGACACTGTGTTTTTGCTCTCTGTCAGTGAAAAGAATAATAGAAATAGAAACTGGAATAGGGCATTCAGCCCCTCGACCCTCAGTGCTGCCTTCTTGTACTAGCCCACTTAATGTCTGTATATCTAAGGGCAGCACAGTGGTAGAGCTACTGCCTTACAGCGCCAGAGACCCGGGTTCCATCCCGACTGCGGATACTGTCTGTACGGAGTTTGTACGTTCTCCCCGTGACCTGCGTGGGTTTTCTTCGAGATCTATGGTTTCCCCCCACACTCCAAAGACGTGCAGGTTTGTAGGTTAATTGGCTTGGTATAAATGTAAAATTGTCCCTAGTGTGTGTAGGATAGCGTTCGTGTGCAGGTATCGTTGGTTGGCGTGGACTCGGTGGGCCTGTTTCCGCGCAGTATCTCTAAACATTTGCATCATACCTGCCTGAAATGTTTACAGCGTAGAGGAAGCTTTTGCAGAAGCTGAATTACTCCAACACTTAATGCAAATGCTTCTACCTGTGGCGACAGGCAGATGATAGGGAGGGAAGGTAGGACTGTTTGATTAACTTTAGTATCTTTATTGGTGCCAGAGACGTTGCGACACTTGTGTACTGCCTGGGTGAGGTCTGATGTATGATCTTACCGGGTTGCCTGCCAAACAAAGCATTTCACTGTACCTCAGTACATGAGACAGTAAGGTAAAACATTGTATCATTGAACTAAATGATTACAGCATCTACTTTAGTTTAGCTTAGTTTAGTTTAGAGATACAGCGCGGAAACAGGCCCTTCGGCCCACCGGGTCCGCGCCGACCAGCGATCCCCGCACATTAACACTATCCTACACCCACTAGGGACAATTTTTGCATTTACCAAGTCAATTAACCTACAAACCTGCACGTCTTTGGAGGAAACCGAAGATCTCGGAGAAAACCCACGCAGGTCACAGGGAGAACGTACAAACTCCGTACAGACGGCGCCCGTAGTCGGGATGGAACCCGGGTCTCCGGCGCTGCATTCGCTGTAAGGCAGCAACTCTACCGCTGCACCACCGTGACTGCCCAAATCTACCGATCTACTGTTCCTTGTGTGTATGTAGAGGAAACCTTAGTTTTAGTTTAGTTTCGAGAGACAACATGGAAACAGGCACTTAGGCCCACCGTGTCCACGCCAACCATCGACCACCCATTCACACCATTTTAGTTTAGTTCAGTTTTCTTTATTATTGTCACGTGTACCGAGGTACAGTGAAAAGCTTTGATCATTGCATGCTATCCAGACAGCAGAAAGACCATATGTGATGACAACTAAGCCACCTACGGTTATTCCACTCCCGACACACTAGGGACAATTTACAGAGGCCTTTTAACCCACAAACCCACAAGTCTTTGGGATGTTGGAGGAAACCGGAGCACCCGGAGGAAACCCACGTGGTCACAGGGAGAACGTGCAAACTCCACACAGACAAGGATTGAACCCGGGTCTCTGGCGCTGTGAGGCAGCAGCTCTACCCGCTGCACCACCGTGCCATCTTATTCATTCTATATTGAATGTGTACTGTGGAATGGAATGGAATGTTTGAAACATGGAAACATAGAAAATAGGTGCAGGAGTAGGCCATTCGGCCCTTCGAGCCCGCACCGCCATTCAATATGACCATGGCTGATCATCCAACTCAGTATCCCGTACCTGCCTTCTCTCCATACCCCCTGATTCCTTTAGCCACAAGGGCCACATCTAACGCCCTCTTAAATATAGCCAATGAACTGGCCTCAACTACCTTCTGTGGCAGAGAATTCCACAGATTCACCACTCTCTGTGTGAAAAAAAACTTTCTCATCTTGGTCCTAAAAGACTTCCCCCTTATCCTTAAACTGTGACCCCTTGTTCTGGACTTCCCCAACATCGGGAACAATTTTTCTGCATCTAGCCTGTCCAACCCCTTAAGAATTTTGTAAGTTTGCTTCGGTTTGCTTCTAATCTTGCCGAAGATCTTTAGACTCTAATATTTCAGTTTAATCTTTGTATTGATATTGGTTTATTATTGCATCGTGTAATGAGAAACAGTGAAAAGCTTTGTTTACATATTTACAATAGTTTAGTTTAAATTTAGTTTAGAGATACAGCGTGGAAACAGGCATTTGGGCCCACTGAGTCTGCACCGACCAGCGATCCCCGCACACTAACACTATCCCACACACACTAGGGACAATTTTAAATTAATACCATGCCAATTAACCTACAAACCTGCACGCCTTTGGAGTGTGGGAGGAAACTGAAGATCTCAAAGAAAACCCACGCAGGTCACGGGGAGAACGTACAAACTCCGTACAGACAGCACCCGTAGTCAGGATGGAACCCGGGTCTCTGGTGCTGTATGGATGCTATGAGGTTGCAGGGTGACTTGGACAGGTTGTGTGAGTGGGCGGATACATGGCAGATGCAGTTTAATGTGGATAACTGTGAGGTTATCCACTTTGGTGGTAAGAAAAGGAAGGCAGATTATTATCTGAATGGTGTCAAGTTAGGAAAAGGGGACGTACAACGAGATCTGGGTGGCCTAGTGCATCAGTCACTGAAAGGAAGCATGCAGGTTCACCAGGCAGTGAAGAAAGCCAATGGAATGTTAGCCTTCATAACAAGAGGAGTTGAGTATAGGAGCAAAGAGGTCCTTCTGCAGTTGTACAGGCCCATAGTGAGACTGTACCTGGAATACTGTGTGCAGTTTTGGTCTCCAAATTTGAGGAAGGATATTCTTGGTATTGAGGGCGCGCAGCGTAGGTTTACTAGGAATGGCAGGACTGTCATATGTTGAAAGACTGGAGCGACTAGGCTTGTATACACAAGAATTTAGAAGGATGAGAGGGGCTCCTATCGAAACGTATAAGATTATTAACGGGTTGAACACGTTAGAGGCAGGAAACATGTTCCCAATGTTGGGGGAGTGCAGAACAAGGGGCCACAGTTTACGAATAAGGGGCAGGCCATTTAGAACTGAGACGAGGAAAAACTTTTGTGGCTTACGAGTGCTGTCTGTATGGAGTTTACACGTTCTCCCCGTGACCTGAATGCGTTTCCTCCCACACTCCAAAGACCTACAGGTTTGTAGGTATCACAAAATACTGGAGTAACTCAGCAGGTCAGGCAGCATCTAGGAGGGAAGGAACGGGTGACGTTTCGGGTCGAGACCCTTCTTCAGTCTGAAGATTATTAAGGAGTTGGACACGTTAGAGGCAGGAAACATGTTCCCAATGTCGGGGGAGTCCAGAACCAGGAGCCTCAGTTTAAGAATAAGGGGTAGGCCATTTAGAACGGAGATGAGGAAAAACTTTTTCAGTCAGAGAGTTGTGAATCTGTGGAATTCTCTGCCTCCGAAGGCAGTGGAGGCCAATTCTCTGAATGCATTCAAGAGAGAGCTAGATAGAGCTCTTAAGGATAGCGGAGTCAGGAGGTATGGGGAGAAGGCAGGAACGGGGTACTGATTGAGAATGATCAGCCATGATCACATTGAATGGCGGTGCTGGCTCGATGGGCCGAATGGCCTCCTCCTGCACCTATTGTCTATTGTCTATTGCATCTGCCTAAACCGCCAACCCTGGCACAGCGTGTTCCAGGCACCCATCGCTGTATAGAATAGTTGCCCCATGAATCTCCATTAAACTTTGCCTCCCCCCCCCCTTGCTGTAAATATTTGCCCGAATGCTGTCTGGAATAAAGGGTATTCGCTGTAAGGAGAGGCTGAGGAGGAAGGAACTGCAGATGCCGGTTTAAACCGAAGATAGACACAAAAAGCTGGAGTAACTCAGCGGGACAGGCAGCATCTCTGGAGAGAAGGAATGGGTGACCATTCGGGTCGAGACCCTTCTTCAGACTGGTCTGAAGAAAGAAAGGTTGGATGAACTTGGATTGTTTTCTCTGGAGCGTCAGAGGCTAAGGGAAGACCTATAGAGGATTCTAAATCTATGAGAGGCACAGATAGGGTAGAGAGCCAGAACCTTTTCTCCCAGGGTGGAAATGTTAGACTTCAGGGCACAGCTTCAAGTTGAGCGGGGCAAAGTTTACAGGAGATGTGCGGGGCGGGGTTTTTTACACAGAGGGTGGTGGGAACCTGGAACGCGTGCAGCCAGGGGTGATGGTGGAGGCAGATACGGCAGTGGTGTTTAGGAGGCAGATGGATATACAGGGAATGGAGGGGCATGGATCAGGTGCAGTGCAGGCAGAGGAGACTGTAGATTAGTGTAATGGTGTCACTCATGTTATGTGTCATGCTTTTGTAGATACGCCCCTTTAGCTTTTGAGTGACCACTGCTGGTGAGATTGGGGTTAGTGTAAGTGGAACGTGCAGACGTGAGGTCGTGCTTGCTAGGTATGATCAGCCATGATCACATTGAATGGCGGTGCTGGTTCGAAGGGCCGAATGGCCTCCTCCTGCACCTATTGTCTATTGTCTATTGTCTAGGTAGTTAATAAAGTCTTTGGATCATTATCCAGGTGTAAGGCTTCTGTTATTATACGGTCATCACAACATGGTGTCAGAAGTGGGATTTGAACCTACGCCTCCACTTGGAGACCAGAATGCACCTGGCCTATACTCTTTCGCGTGGACCCCGGGAGACCTGCGAGGGTCCACCCTCGCCGGGTGATGACTTTGTTGTGCTGACCGTAGATTCGGGTTAGTGTCTTTGAGACTAGTGTAACTTGGCGTCCTGTTCTGCCCGGACATTGTGGGCCGAAGGGCCTGTTCCTGTGCTGTACTGTTCCATATCCTATTTCTATTTTCTAAGAGAGTAGAGGCGCCGACCGACCGGTGTGGCTCGTGTGGGAGCACATCTGTGCTGAGTCCCGCCCAGATCATCACTGATGTTAACGGCAAGGAATTAGAAGCTGTCAACTCTCCCTGCTGTGGACTCCACCAATTAAAACTGCTCCTTCTTTAATTTTGTGGGTTTAATATTGGCCAGCTGCCTCCATCGCTGTCGTTCAAATAACAACAATCTGGTCTCTTTCTTTAAAGTTCTAAATCTCTCAGGGACTGGACTGTCAACATTAGCTCTGTGTGATATTGTGTGTACAAGTGTGTGTGTGTGTGTGCACACATGCATACGTGTGTGTACGTGTCTCTGTGTGTATGCTTGCATGCGTGTGTGTGTGTGCATGTGTACGTGGGTGTGTGTTTAAGTGTGTGTGCATGTGTATGTGGGTGTGTTTACGTGTGTGTGTGTGCATGTGCACGTCGGTGTGTGTTTACGTGTGTGTGTGTATTTGTGTGCATGTGTATGTGTACGTGGGTGTGTGTTTTAAGTGTGTGTGCACGTGTGTGTCTGTATATGGGTGTGTGTTTAAGTGTGCGGACGTGTGTGTGTCTGTATGTGTGTGTTTGTGTGCGTGTGCACATGTGTGTGTGTGCATGTGTATGTGGGTGTGTTTACGTGTGTGTGCACGTGTGTGTGTGTGTGTGCATGTGTATGTGGGTGTGTTTACGTGTGTGTGTGTGTTTGTGTGTGTGCATGCGCACGTCGGTGTATGTTTACGTGTGTGTGTACTTGTGCGCATGTGTACGAGTGCATGTGCACATGCATGTACTTACATGTGCATGTGTACATGTCTTTTTGTGCGCATCTGTGTGTGTGCATGGCTGTGTGTGTATATGTGTGTATGTGTGAGTGTGTGCCAAACTGGGAGTTACCTGAGCTGAACAAGCTACCATACCCAATATGTCCACAAGGTGGTGCGGGTGTCCCACATTCCCAATCGCTCTGATGTTCTGCTTGGGTAGCTGACAGAGAATAATGAATTCTCCCATTTCATGAAATCCCCCTGCTAAACCCCCTCTCTCTTTCCCCTGCTCCCCCACCCTAGAGTGCACCATCTTCCACCCCCTCCCCCAGCCACCCTAAGTGCTGGAGTAACTCAGAGGGCCAGGCAGCATCTCTGCAGATAGACACAAGGTGCTGGAGTAACTCAGAGGGTCAGGCAGCATCTCTGCAGATAGACACAAGGTGCTGGAGTAACTCAGCGGGTCAGGCAGCATCTCTGCAGATAGACACAAGGTGCTGGAGTAACTCAGAGGGTCAGGCAGCATCTACAATGTTGAAATGAAGAAGGGTCCCGACCAGAAACATCATCTGCCCATTCCCCCCACAGAAGTTCAGTTTAGTTTAGTTTAGTTTAGTTTAGTTTAGTTTAGTTTAAAGACATAGCATGGAAACAGGCCCTTAGACAATAGACAATAGGTGCATTCGGCCCTTCGAGCCAGCACCGCCATTCAATGTGATCATGGCTGATCATTCTCAATCAGTACCCCGTTCCTGCCTTCTCCCCATACCCCCTGACTCCGCTATCCTTAAGAGCTCTATCTAGCTCTCTCTTGAATGTATTCAGAGAATTGGCCTCCACTGCCCTCTGACGCAGAGAATTCCACAGATTCACAACTCTCTGACTAAAAAAGTTTTTCCTCATCTCTGTTCTAAATGGCCTACCCCTTATTCTTAAACTGTGGCCCCTGGTTCTGGACTCCCCCAACATTGGGAACATGTTTCCTGCCTCTAACATGTCCAACCCCTTAATAATCTTATACGTTTCGATAAGATCCCCTCTCATCCTTCTAAATTCCAGTTTATACAAACCTAGTCGCTCCAGTCTTTCAACATATGACAGTCCCGCCATTCCGGGAATTAACCTAGTATCCTTCGGCCCACACTGACCATCGATCACCCCTTCACACTAGTTCTATGCTATCCCACTTTCTGAACCACTCCCAACACCTGAGGGGCAATTTATAGACGGCCAATTAACCTTCAAACCTGCAGGTGTTTGGGATGTGGGAGGAAACCGGAGCACCCGGAGGAAACCCACGTGGTCACTAGTTTTACAGTATGTTATCCCACTTTCCCATCCGACACGCAAGGGGCAATTTCTGAAGCCAGTTAACCGACAAACTGGGGTTGTGAGAGGAAAACGGAGCACCTGGGGGAAACCCACGTGGTCACGGGGAGAACGTGCAAACTCCACACACACAGACAGCACCCGATGTCAGGATCGAACCCGGGTCTCTGGCGCTGCAAGGCAGGGGCTCTACCTGTGGCACCACTGCGTCGGCCCAGGCACTGTGTTCTTCCTCTAGAGTTTCCAGGGCAGTGTCTAAAGGGTTAAGTGATGATCGGAGCTGTGTCGATATTGCCCCATCCACCCACCGAGCCTGAAATGGAAACTCCCTGCATGATGTCCTGTGTGAAAGTGAATGGCTGTGGTCTGGGTAGAGTTGGTAGTCCTGGCAACCACATGAGCATTATTCCAAGCAGTTTATGTTTACGATAATGTCCCTCATTGCCTCATATTGAAATTATTCCTAAATCATCATTCTCTATTTTACATTCAACCCTTCCTTTTCTGTCTGCATTCTCTGGATCATGCCCTTAACATGGCCAGTTTGCCTCCTCCTCTTTACACTGCCTTATCCCATACATTTGTGAGCGGCACGGTGGCGCAGCGGTAGAGTTGCTGCCTTACAGCACCTGCAGTGTCCGAGACTCGGGTTCGATCCCGACTACGGGCGCTGTCTGTACGGAGTTTGTACGTTATCCCCCTGACCTGCGTGAGTTTTCCCTGAGATCTTCAGTTTCCTCCCACACTCTAAAGACGTGCAGGTATGTAGGTTACCAGTGATAATTTACAATCTTTACCAAGCCAATTAACCTACAAACCTGTACGTCTTTGGAGTGTGGGAGGAAAGCCGAGCACCCGGAGAAAACCCACGTGGTCACGGGGAGAACGCGCAAACTCCATACAGACAGCAGCCATAGTCGGGATCGAACCTGGGTCTCTGGTGCTGTAAGGCAGCAACTCTACCGCTGCGCCACCATGCTGCCCAATAATGTATGTGCCGCGACTGTTTAATGTAGCTTTAAAAACTGGTTTGTATCACATTGGCCAACACTACTGGAGTTGTACCAAGCACAATTTAATGGAGAACTGCTGTTTTGCGTAAAGGACACTGTGTTTTTGCTCTCTGTCAGTGAAAAGAATAATAGAAATAGAAACTGGAATAGGGCATTCAGCCCCTCGACCCTCAGTGCTGCCTTCTTGTACTAGCCCACTTAATGTCTGTATATCTAAGGGCAGCACAGTGGTAGAGCTACTGCCTTACAGCGCCAGAGACCCGGGTTCCATCCCGACTGCGGATACTGTCTGTACGGAGTTTGTATGTTCTCCCCGTGACCTGCGTGGGTTTTCTTCGAGATCTATGGTTTCCCCCCACACTCCAAAGACGTGCAGGTTTGTAGGTTAATTGGCTTGGTATAAATGTAAAATTGTCCCTAGTGTGTGTAGGATAGCGTTCGTGTGCAGGTATCGTTGGTTGGCGTGGACTCGGTGGGCCTGTTTCTGCGCAGTATCTCTAAACATTTGCATCATACCTGCCTGAAATGTTTACAGCGTAGAGGAAGCTTTTGCAGAAGCTGAATTACTCCAACACTTAATGCAAATGCTTCTACCTGTGGCGACAGGCAGATGATAGGGAGGGAAGGTAGGACTGTTTGATTAACTTTGGTATCTTTATTGGTGCCAGAGACGTTGCGACACTTGTGTACTGCCTGGGTGAGGTCTGATGTATGATCTTACCGGGTTGCCTGCCAAACAAAGCATTTCACTGTACCTCAGTACATGAGACAGTAAGGTAAAACATTGTATCATTGAACTAAATGATTACAGCATCTACTTTAGTTTAGCTTAGTTTAGTTTAGAGATACAGCGCGGAAACAGGCCCTTCGGCCCACCGGGTCCGCGCCGACCAGCGATCCCCGCACATTAACACTATCCTACACCCACTAGGGACAATTTTTGCATTTACCAAGTCAATTAACCTACAAACCTGCACGTCTTTGGAGGAAACCGAAGATCTCGGAGAAAACCCACGCAGGTCACAGGGAGAACGTACAAACTCCGTACAGACGGCGCCCGTAGTCGGGATGGAACCCGGGTCTCCGGCGCTGCATTCGCTGTAAGGCAGCAACTCTACCGCTGCACCACCGTGACTGCCTAAATCTACCGATCTACTGTTCCTTGTGTGTATGTAGAGGAAACCTTAGTTTTAGTTTAGTTTCGAGAGACAACATGGAAACAGGCACTTAGGCCCACCGTGTCCACGCCAACCATCGACCACCCATTCACACCATTTTAGTTTAGTTCAGTTTTCTTTATTATTGTCACGTGTACCGAGGTACAGTGAAAAGCTTTGATCATTGCATGCTATCCAGTCAGCAGAAAGACCATATATGATGACAACTAAGCCACCTACGGTTATTCCACTCCCGACACACTAGGGACAATTTACAGAGGCCTTTTAACCCACAAACCCACAAGTCTTTGGGATGTTGGAGGAAACCGGAGCACCCGGAGGAAACCCACGTGGTCACAGGGAGAACGTGCAAACTCCACACAGACAAGGATTGAACCCGGGTCTCTGGCGCTGTGAGGCAGCAGCTCTACCCGCTGCACCACCGTGCCATCTTATTCATTCTATATTGAATGTATACTGTGGAATGGAATGGAATGTTTGAAACATGGAAACATAGAAAATAGGTGCAGGAGTAGGCCATTCGGCCCTTCGAGCCCGCACCGCAATTCAATATGACCATGGCTGATCATCCAACTCAGTATCCCGTACCTGCCTTCTCTCCATACCCCCTGATTCCTTTAGCCACAAGGGCCACATCTAACTCCCTCTTAAATATAGCCAATGAACTGGCCTCAACTACCTTCTGTGGCAGAGAATTCCACAGATTCACCACTCTCTGTGTGAAAAAAAACTTTCTCATCTTGGTCCTAAAAGACTTCCCCCTTATCCTTAAACTGTGACCCCTTGTTCTGGACTTCCCCAACATCGGGAACAATTTTTCTGCATCTAGCCTGTCCAACCCCTTAAGAATTTTGTAAGTTTGCTTCGGTTTGCTTCTAATCTTGCCGAAGATCTTTAGACTCTAATATTTCAGTTTAATCTTTGTATTGATATTGGTTTATTATTGTATCGTGTAATGAGAAACAGTGAAAAGCTTTGTTTACATATTTACAATAGTTTAGTTTAAATTTAGTTTAGAGATACAGCGTGGAAACAGGCATTTGGGCCCACTGAGTCTGCACCGACCAGCGATCCCCGCACACTAACACTATCCCACACACACTAGGGACAATTTTAAATTAATACCATGCCAATTAACCTACAAACCTGCACGCCTTTGGAGTGTGGGAGGAAACTGAAGATCTCAAAGAAAACCCACGCAGGTCACGGGGAGAACGTACAAACTCCGTACAGACAGCACCCGTAGTCAGGATGGAACCCGGGACTCTGGTGCTGTATGGATGCTATGAGGTTGCAGGGTGACTTGGACAGGTTGTGTGAGTGGGCGGATGCATGGCAGATGCAGTTTAATGTGGATAACTGTGAGGTTATCCACTTTGGTGGTGAGAAAAGGAAGGCAGATTATTATCTGAATGGTGTCAAGTTAGGAAAAGGGGACGTACAACGAGATCTGGGTGGCCTAGTGCATCAGTCACTGAAAGGAAGCATGCAGGTTCACCAGGCAGTGAAGAAAGCCAATGGAATGTTAGCCTTCATAACAAGAGGAGTTGAGTATAGGAGCAAAGAGGTCCTTCTGCAGTTGTACAGGCCCATAGTGAGACCGTACATGGAATACTGTGTGCAGTTTTGGTCTCCAAATTTGAGGAAGGATATTCTTGGTATTGAGGGCGTGCAGCGTAGGTTTACTAGGAATGGCAGGACTGTCATATGTTGAAAGACTGGAGCGACTAGGCTTGTATACACTAGAATTTAGAAGGATGAGAGGGGCTCCTATCAAAACGTATAAGATTATTAACGGGTTGGACACGTTAGAGGCAGGAAACATGTTCCCAATGTTGGGGGAGTGCAGAACAAGGGGCCACAGTTTACGAATAAGGGGTAGGCGATTTAGAACTGAGACGAGGAAAAACTTTTTCAGTCAGAGAGTTGTGAATCTGTGGAATTCTCTGCCTCAGAAGGCAGTGGAGGCCAATTCTCCGAATGCATTCAAGAGAGAGTTAGATAGAGCTCTTAAGGATAGCGGAGTCAGGGTGTACGGGGAGAAGGCAGGAACGGGGTACTGATTGAGAATGATCAGCCATGATCACATTGAATGGTGGTGCTGGCTCGAAGGGCCGAGTGGCCTCCTCCTGCACCTATTGTCTATTGTCTATAACTCTACGCCACCGTGCCGCCCTATTTACTCCATTTCCAAACTAAAGCTATCATTCTTGCCCGGGATGCTTTGTCTAGAAAGACAGGGACTCCCAGGTCTGGATGCCTCTTCAGACTAAAGGGCAGGTAGTCGGGTCATTTCGTTTAGAGATATAGTGTAGTCGGGATGGAACCTGGGTCTCCGACGCTGCAAGTGCTGTAAGGCAGCAACTCGACCGATGCTGCCCTGATATCCCACCGCCTGGACCTGCGAATGGCCTCCCTGGGCAGGCCCAGGAGCAGATGAAGGAGAAGGTCTATCTTCCTGCCATCCCAGAGACCAGGAGGCTGGACCCACGCCTAATGATTTATTAACAGGGGGGCAAGTTACAGCATAAACGCTTTTTTAAATTCCAGGTAAAATAGAACATCTATGCACGATTACATTCAAGATCCATACATAAGTCAGGAGACATACAACAGTTGCTGTAACACTATAAGCTGAAGATGGATACAAAGTGCTGGAGTAACTCAGAGGGTCAGGCAGCATCTCTGGAGAAAAAGGGTCGAGACCCTTCTTCAGACTGAAAGCTCCCCATGCTGACACCATAAGTTGTTATCCTTTTTAGTTTCAAACTGAAGATGGGTCTCGACCCGAAACGTCACCTGTTCCTTTTTTTCGGAGATGCTGCCTGACCCGCTGAATCACTCCAGCCTTTTGTGTCAATCTTCGGTTTAAACCAGCACCTGCAGTTCCTTTCTACACATGATTATAATCGAGCCATCCGCAGTATACGGATATAAGATAAAGGGATTGACGTTTATCATATCATATCATATATATACAGCCGGAAACAGGCCTTTTCGGCCCACCAAGTCCGTGCCGCCCAGTGATCCCCGTACATTAACACTATCCTACACCCACTAGGGACAATTTTTACATTTACCCAGCCAATTAACCTACATACCTGTACGTCTTTGGAGTGTGGGAGGAAACCGAAGATCTCGGAGAAAACCCACGCAGGTCACGGGGAGAACGTACAAACTCCTTACAGTGCAGTACCCGTAGTCAGGATCGAACCTGAGTCTCCGGCGCTGCATTCGCTGTAAAGCAGCAACTCTACCGCTGCGCTACCGTGCCGCCCCAGTGCAAGATAAAATCCAGTAAGGATCAATTAGAGATGGTGCGAGGATCTATAATGAGGTAGATAGTAGATTTAGATTTTAGATTTAGATTTAGAGATACAGCGTGGAAACAGGCCCTTTGGCCCACCGAGTCTGCGCTGCCCAGCGATCCCCGCAGATTAACATTATCCTACACCCACTAGGGACAATTTTTACATTTGCCCAGTCAATTAACCTACATACCTGTACGTCTTTGGAGAGTGGGAGGAAACTGAAGATCTCGGAGAAAACCCACGCAGGTCACGGGGAGAACGTACAAACTCCGTACAGACGGCGCCCGTGGTCAGGATCGAACCTGAGTCTCTGGCGCTGCATTCGCTGTAAGGCAGCAACTCTACCGCTGCGCTACTGCTGGAAGGAACTACAGATGCTGGTTTACACTGAAGATAGACACAAAATGCTGGAGTAACTCAGCGGGACAGGCAGCATCTCTGGAGAGACGGAATGGGTGACGTTTCGGGTCGAGGCCCTTCCTCAGACTTCTAAAGAAGGTTGTCAACCTGAAATGTCACCCATTCCTTCTCTGCCAGTACATGGTAGGTCAGGACTGCTCCCCAGAGTTGTTGCTAGGATGGTTCAGTTGCCCGATAACAGCTGGGAAGAAACTGTCCCCGAATCTGGAGGTGTGCGTTTTCACACTTCTGGCACTGCGAGGCAGTGGCACTACCCGCTGTGCCACTTGTTCAGCCCCTCGACGATGCCAACGTCTGTTAACAATACTCGTGTGAGCCACCCACAGGGGGCATCAGAGGGAACTATAAATGCAGATGTAAATAAACACCTGGCCCACCCAACACACATCACCTATCGGGTGGGTGTGACTGAGAAACAATCTCATCCCGCTTACACTAGATGAGATCAGTGCTGACTTCAAAGACTTAGACAACAATATTTTCTTTTGTGCAGTCACTCCAGTTTCCAGTGTGGGAGATTTTAGTCGGCTACTCATCACATCCTCAGGACAAGTATATTAGTGACGTGATAAAGTCATTCAGAAGCTAAGGCTGCTAACAATATAACTGCCAACGGTGCTGAGTGAAAAGGCAGATCACCGGGTGTGGGCAGGGAGGGGATGGAAGGCAATCCCAGGTCACAGAACCAGAGCATTCACTGAGGGTTAGTTGGCAGCGATCACTGATTGAACTGAGGGAGCGTGGTAGTGCCAGTAATGATCAGATGTGTCACTATCAGTGATGAGGGAGTGTGGCACTGTCAGCAGTGAGCAAGTGTGACACTGTCAGTGGTGAGACACTGTCACTACTGAGGGAGAGAGACTGTAAGATATTAGGGAGAGATGACAGTAGCACACTCCCTCACTACAGAGAGTATCACACTCCCTCACTACAGACAGTGACACCAGGGAAAGATATCAGAGGGGAAGGTGTTAATACTGAGGCAGTGCACAGGGTCAGTTCTGGGGAAGTGTGACATTGTGACATAGTGGGCAGGTGTTACTCTGTCAGTAGTGAAACACCGTCACTAGGGGGAGGGTTGTAGACACTGTCACTACTGAGGAGGACAGACTGTCAGAAATTAGGGAGAGATGACAGTACAGAGACAGATGTTAGTGTGTAAGGTGTTAAAATAGAGGCAGCACACAGTGTGACACTTTGTAGTGATCAGATGTGACACTGTCTGTAGTGAGGTAGTGTGATACTATCAGTAGTGAGGGAGTGTGATACTATCAGTAGTGAGAATGTGTTTCTTCATTAGTGAGATACTGTCACTAATGATGGAGTGAAACACTGTCACTACTGAGGGAGTGAGACACTGTCACTACTGAGGGGGTGAGACACTGTCACTACTGATGGAGTGTGACACTGTCACTACTAAGGGAGAGATGACACTGTCACTACTGAGAAAGAGATGAAAGTACAGAGAAGGATGCTAGAGTATAATGAGTTAAAATAGAGGCAGTGCACAATGTAGCACTCAATAGTGATTAGATGTGTCACTGTCTGTAGTGAGGGAGTGTGATACTATCACTGGTGAGCATGTGTGATGCTGTTAGTTGTGAGCATGTGTTACACTGTCAGTATTAAGGGAGTGTGATACTGTCAGTAGTGATGTACTGTGTTACTATCAGTGGTGTCACTGTCTGTAGTGAGGGAGTGTGATACTCTCTGTAGTGAGGGAGTGTGCTACTACCAGTAGTGAGGGAGTGTGATACTATCAGTCGTGAGCACTGTGACACTGTCAGTAGTGAGGTTGTGTGATACTGGTGTGATACTATCAGTTGTGAGGGAGTGTGAGACACCGTCACTCGGGAGAGGTGTGTAGACACTATCAGTACGGAGGGAGAGAGACTGTCAGAAATTAGGGAGAGATGACAGTACAGAGAAGGATGTTAGTGTGTAAGGTGTTAAAATAGAGGCAGCACACAGTGCGACACTTAGTAGTGATCAGATGTGACACTGTCTGTAGTGAGGTAGTGTGATACTATCAGTAGTGAGGGAGTGTGATACCATCAGTAGTGAGAATGTGTTTCTTCAATAGTGAGGTACTGTCACTAATGATGGAGTGAAACACTGTTACTACTGAGGGAGTGTAACACTGTCACTACTGAGGGAGTGTGACACTGTCACTACTAAGGGAGAGATGACAGTACAGAGAAGGATGCTAGTGTGTAAAGAGTTAAAATAGAGGCAGTGCACAGTGTGGCACTCAACAGTGATTAGATGTGTCACTGTCTGTAGTGAGGGAGTGTGATACTATCACTGGTGAGTTGTGAGCATGTGTGACACTGTCAGTATTGAGGGAGTGTGATACTGTCAGTAGTGATGTACTGTGTTACTATCAGTGGTGTCACTGTCTGTAGTGAGGGAGTGTGATACTCTCTGTAGTGAGGGAGTGTGCTACTACCAGTAGTTAGGGAGTGATACTATCAGTCGTGAGCATGTGTGACACTGTCAGTAGTGAGGTAGTGTGATACTTGTGTGATACTATCAGTGGTGAGGGAGTGTGAGACACCGTCACTAGGGAGAGGGGTGTAGGCACTGTCAGTACGGAGGGAGAGAAACTGTCAGAAATTAGGGAGAGATGACAGTACAGTGAAGTGTGTAAGGTGTTAAAATAGTGGCTGCGCATAGTGTGACACTTGGTAGTGATCAGATGTGTTACTGTCAGTAGTGACAGAGTGTGATACTTCCAGTAGTGAGCACGTGTGTCTCTTCAATGGTGAGACACTGTCACTACTGAGGGAGTGAGACACTGTCACTACTGAGGGAGTGAGACACTGTCACTACTGAGGGAGTGAGACACTGTCACTACTGAGGGGGTGAGACACTGTCACTACTGATGGAGTGTGACACTGTCACTACTAAGGGAGAGATGACACTGTCACTACTGAGAAAGAGATGAAAGTACAGAGAAGGATGCTAGAGTATAATGAGTTAAAATAGAGGCAGTGCACAATGTGGCACTCAATAGTGATTAGATGTGTCACTGTCTGTAGTGAGGGAGTGTGATACTATCACTGGTGAGCATGTGTGATGCTGTTAGTTGTGAGCATGTGTTACACTGTCAGTATTAAGGGAGTGTGATACTGTCAGTAGTGATGTACTGTGTTACTATCAGTGGTGTCACTGTCTGTAGTGAGGGAGTGTGATACTCTCTGTAGTGAGGGAGTGTGCTACTACCAGTAGTGAGGGAGTGTGATACTATCAGTCGTGAGCACTGTGACACTGTCAGTAGTGAGGTTGTGTGATACTGGTGTGATACTATCAGTTGTGAGGGAGTGTGAGACACCGTCACTCGGGAGAGGTGTGTAGACACTGTCAGTACGGAGGGAGAGAGACTGTCAGAAATTAGGGAGAGATGACAGTACAGAGAAGGATGTTAGTGTGTAAGGTGTTAAAATAGAGGCAGCACACAGTGCGACACTTAGTAGTGATCAGATGTGACACTGTCTGTAGTGAGGTAGTGTGATACTATCAGTAGTGAGGGAGTGTGATACCATCAGTAGTGAGAATGTGTTTCTTCAATAGTGAGGTACTGTCACTAATGATGGAGTGAAACACTGTTACTACTGAGGGAGTGAGACACTGTCACTACTGAGGGAGTGTGACACTGTCACTACTAAGGGAGAGATGACAGTACAGAGAAGGATGCTAGTGTGTAAAGAGTTAAAATAGAGGCAGTGCACAGTGTGGCACTCAACAGTGATTAGATGTGTCACTGTCTGTAGTGAGGGAGTGTGATACTATCACTGGTGAGTTGTGAGCATGTGTGACACTGTCAGTATTGAGGGAGTGTGATACTGTCAGTAGTGATGTACTGTGTTACTATCAGTGGTGTCACTGTCTGTAGTGAGGGAGTGTGATACTCTCTGTAGTGAGGGAGTGTGCTACTACCAGTAGTTAGGGAGTGATACTATCAGTCGTGAGCATGTGTGACACTGTCAGTAGTGAGGTAGTGTGATACTTGTGTGATACTATCAGTGGTGAGGGAGTGTGAGACACCGTCACTAGGGAGAGGGGTGTAGGCACTGTCAGTACGGAGGGAGAGAAACTGTCAGAAATTAGGGAGAGATGACAGTACAGTGAAGTGTGTAAGGTGTTAAAATAGTGGCTGCGCATAGTGTGACACTTGGTAGTGATCAGATGTGTTACTGTCAGTAGTGACAGAGTGTGATACTTCCAGTAGTGAGCACGTGTGTCTCTTCAATGGTGAGACACTGTCACTACTGAGGGAGTGAGACACTGTCACTACTGAGGGAGTGAGACACTGTCACTACTGAGGGAGTGAGACACTGTCACTACTGAGGGAGTGAGACACTGTCACTACTGAGGGAGTGAGACACTGTCACTACTGAGGGTGAGATGTCAGTTCAGGGAAAGATATCAGAGGGGTAGGTGTTAATTCTGAGGCAGTGCACAGGGTCAGTTCTGGGTAAGTGTGACATTGTCCATAGTGGGCAGGTGTTACTCTGTCAGTAGTGAGACACCGTCACTAGGGGGAGGGGTGTAGACACTGTCACTACTGAGGAGGACACACTGTCAGAAATTAGGGAGAGATAACAGTACAGAGACGGATGTTAGTGTGTAAGGTGTTAAAATAGAGGCAGCACAAAGGTGTGAACTGTGAGGAAGATGCTATGAGGTTGCAGGGTGACTTGGACAGGTTGTGTGAGTGGGCGGATGCATGGCAGATGCA
Organism: Rhinoraja longicauda; assembly: GCF_053455715.1. NCBI lineage: Eukaryota > Metazoa > Chordata > Chondrichthyes > Rajiformes > Arhynchobatidae > Rhinoraja > Rhinoraja longicauda. The sequence goes on from NC_135989.1 coordinate 8,446,547, forward strand.
GTTTAATGTGGATAAGTGTGAGGTTATCCACTTTGGTGGAAAGAATAGGAAGGCAGAGTATTATCTGAATGGTGTCAAGTTAGGAAAAGGGGACGTACAACGAGATCTGGGTGTCCTCGTGCATCAGTCACAGAAAGGAAGCATGCAGGTACAGCAGGCAGTGAAGAAAGCCAATGGAATGTTGGCCTTCATAACAAGAGGAGTTGAGTATAGGAGCAAAGAGGTCCTTCTGCAGTTGTACAGAACACAAGAAAATAGGAGCAGGAGTAGGCCAACCGGTCCCTCGAGCCTGCTCCGCCATTCAATACGATCATGGCTGATACTACCCCAACCCCCTTCCCACTATCGCCCTTCTTCCCACCCAAAAGAACCGTGTGATCTCCTGGGAGAGGCGAAAAACCGGATGAAAACCCAGGCCAATTTGGGAAAAAAATCCGGGAAATTCCTCTCCGACCCCAAGCTAGGCGATCGAAACTTGTCCAGGAGATTACTCAGGTCTTACTATACCAACAATAGCTCATGTCCACTTCCCTGCCCGCTCCCCGTAACCCCTAATTCCCTTGTCTATTAAAAAACAATCTATTTCCGTTTTAAATTTATTTAACGTTCCTGCTTCCACAGCTCCCTGAGGCAGCGAATTCCACAGACTAACCACCCTCTGAATGAAGAAGTTTCTCCTCATCTCAGTTTTAAAAGAGCCCCCTCTTATTCTAAGACTATGCCCCCTAGTTCTGGTCTCCCCGATCATCGGAAACATCTTTAGCGCATCCACCCGATCAAGGCCCCTCACCATCTTATACGTTTCAATAAGATCGCCTCTCATTCTTCTGAACTCCAATGAGAAAAGTCCCAACCTACTTAACCTTTCCTCATATGTCAACCCCCTCATCCCTGGAATTAACCGTGTAAACCTTCTCTGCACTGCACTCCAGAGCAAGTACATCCTTTCTTAAATATGGACACCAAAACTGCACACAGTATTCCAAATGCGGTCTTCCCAATACTGTATACAGCTGCAGCAACCCTACTTTTATACTCTATCCCCCTGGCAATAAAGGCTAAGACTCCATTGGCCTTCCTAATCACTTGCTGCACCTGCATACTAACTTTTTGTGATTCCTGTACTAGTACCCCCAGGTCCCTTTGCGTTGTATTACCAAGCAGCTCCTCCCCATTTAGAAAATAACTTGCTTTATGATTTTGTTTTCCAAAATGCATAACTTCACATTTATCAGTATTAAATTTCATCTGCCAAGTCGCTGCCCACTCTCCTAGCTTATCTATATCCGTTTGCAGGCTTTTTCTATCCTCCTCACTCCCTGCTTTTCCTCCCATTTTTGTGTCATCTGCGAACTTGGATTTATTACACTTGGTCCCCTGCTCTAAGTCATTTATATAAATTGTAAACAGCTGGGGTCCTAACACCAACCCCTGCGGAACCCCACTAGTCACCGATTGCCATCCCGAGTATGATCCATTTATCCCAACTCTCTGCTTCCTGTTTGAAAGCCAATCTTCTCCCCATGCTAATATATTACCCCTAACCCCACGATTTTTTATCTTAAGTAATAGTCTTTTATGTGGCACCTTGTCAAAAGCCTTTTGGAAGTCCAAGTATACCACATCCACCGGTTCCCTTTATCCACCTGAGATGTTACTTCCTCAAAGAATTCAAGCAAATTAGTCAAACATGACTTCCCCTTCGTAAAACCATGCTGACTCTGTCCAATTAAGTTATGTTTATCCAAATACCCCATCAGTATTTCTTTAATAATGGTCTCCAACATTTTACCCACCACAGATGTTAGACTAACCAGTCTATAATTACCAGCCTTCTGTCTACTTCCCTTTTTAAATATAGGTGTCACATTAGCCATTTTCCAATCCACCGGGACCCTTCCTGACTCCAGGGAGCTTTGGAAAATTATCACCAATGCATCCACGATCCCCACCGCTATTTCTCTCAAGACCCTAGGATGTAATCCATCAGGCCCAGGGGATTTATCCGCCTTAAGTCCCATTAATTTACCTAATACCATCTCCTTAGTGATCTTAATAGTGCCTAACTCCTCCTCCTCAGATATTATTCTCTATCTGTACCCTTGCTGTTTCACTATCCTGATCCTTTAACCCAATATCCTTCCTTTCTATTACAGTTATTCCATCCTTTATTAACAAGGCCACACCACCTTCTTTCCTTTCCTGTCTCTTTTCTGATTGTCAAGTAACCCTCTATGTTTAACTCCCAGTCCTGATCACCTTGCAGCCATGTTTCTGTAATGGCCACTATATCATACCTATACGTGCTTAATTGTACCGTCAATTCATCTATCTTATTACGAATACTACGTGCATTCAAATAAAGCACTTTCATGTGTGCTTTACTACACTTAGTTCCTGTTTTTCCCCCTTTTACTACTATACCTTTATCATCATATCATATATATATCATATATATATACAGCCGGAAACAGGCCTTTTCGGCCCTCCAAGTCCGTGCCGCCCAACGATCCCCGTACATTAACACTATCCTACACCCACTAGGGACAATTTTTTTTTTTTTACATTTACCCAGCCAATTAACCTACAAACCTGTACGTCTTTGGAGTGTGGGAGGAAACCGAAGATCTCGGAGAAAACCCACGCAGGTCACAGGGAGAACGTACAAACTCCTTACAGTGCAGCACCCGTAGTCAGGATCGAACCTGAGTCTCCGGTGCTGCATTCGCTGTAAAGCAGCAACTCTACCGCTGCGCCACCGTGCCGCCCCATCTTCACACATTCTGTGTGATAGTGAACACATTCTGTGTCCTCCTAGCACACTTTGATTTTCAGATTCCCCACTGAAACCCTGCTCTATTTCCTTCTCCCCTGACGTTAACATATCTCTTGAAACCTCCCCCCCCCCCCCCGCTACTTAATTTAAAGGCCTCTCTATTGCCCTAGTTATCTGATTCGCCAGGACTCTAGATCCAGCCCTGTTCAGGTGGAGTCCGTCCCCACGGAACAGCTCCCCCCTGTCCCAGTACTGATGCTACTGTCCCAAGAAACCAAACCTATTTCTCCCACACCAGTCTTTGAGCCACGCATTCAGCTCTCTAATTTTATTTACCCTCGCCAATTTAGCCCGTGGCTCAGGTAGTAATCCTGAGATTATTACCCTAGAGGTTCTGTTTTTTAATTTGTTCCCTAACAGCTCAAACTCCCTTAACAGAACCTTTTTCCTTGTCCTTTCTATGTCGTTGGTACCGACATGGACCACGACCACTGGATCCTTCCCTTCCCACTGCAAATTTCTCTCCAGCCCCGCGGAGATGTCCTTAACCCTAGCACCGGGCAGGCAACACAGCCTTCGGGCCTCCGTCTCTCGTCTACAAAGTACCCTATCTATCCCCCTAATAATACTATCCCCTACCACTACAACATTTCCTCTAACTCCTCTCTCCTGAACGACCCCCTGTTCCATGGTGCTGTGGCCAGGTTGCTCATCCGCCCCACAGCCCCCGTTCCCTTCCTCACAGTGAGTAAGAACCTTGAACTTGTTTGATAAGTGCAAGGGCCATGGCTCCTGCAGCACCTCCTCCTGGATCACCATACCTGCCTCGCTCATAGACACACCTTCCTGTCCTTGCTCCCTATCTACTGTACTATTTAAACTAGTTGGTGTGTCCATCCCCTGGGTCATAATATCCAGGGAACTCTCCCCCTCCCTGATGTGTCTCAGCGTATGAATCTAGGCCCCCAGCTCCTCTATACGGAGCAAGAGTTCCTGTATCTTCAAACACTTACTGCATGTGTGGGAATCGTTAACATCAATGGTGTCCACGAATTCCCACATCTCGCAGTATTGGCACATCATTTGCTCACCCATCCTAGTTGGATATTAATTATTGCAATGACTTCACCTTGAAAAATCACACAAGGACAGGGCCCTGGAAGTCACGGCTGTGGCAGTAGCAATCAACAGTAGCAATCAACCAATCAGGTCCGGGCTACGACCACCGCTGGTCCGGGCTACAACAACCACTGTGGCCCTAGTGAGACCGCACCTGGAGTACTGTGTGCAGTTGTACAGGGCCCTAGTGAGACCGCACCTGGAGTACTGTGTGCAGTTGTACAGGGCCCTAGTGAGACCGCACCTGGAGTACTGTGTGCAGTTGTACAGGGCCCTAGTGAGACCGCACCTGGAGTACTGTGTGCAGTTTTGGTCTCCAAATTTGAGGAAGGATATTCTTCCCAGTGAGGGCGTGCAACGTAGGTTTACTAGGCTAATTCCCGGAATGGCGGGACTGTCATATGTTGAAAGACTGGAGCAGCTAGGCTTGTATACACTGGAATTTAGAAGGATGAGAGGAGATCTTATCGAAACGTATAAGATTATTATGGGGTTGGACACGTTAGAGGCAGGAAACATGTTCCCAATGTTGGGGGAGTCCAGAACCAGGGGCCACAGTTTAAGAATAAGGGGTAGGCCATTTAGAACGGAGATCAGGGAAAACCTTTTCAGTCAGAGAGTTGTGAATCTGTGGAATTTTCTGCCTCAGAAGGCAGTGGTGGCCAATTCTCTGAAGGCATTCAAGAGAGAGCTAGATAGAGCTCTTAAGGATAGCGGAGTCAGGGGGTATGGGGAGAAGGTAGGAACAGGGATTGAGAATGATCAGCCATGATCACATTGAAAGGCGGTGCCGGCTCGAAGGGTTGAATGGCCTCCTCCTGCACCTATTGTCTATTGTCTATTGAAGTGTGACATTGTCCATAGTGAGCAGGTGTTACTCTGTCAATAGTGAGACACCGTCATGAGGAAGAGGGGTGTAGACACTGACACTACTGAGGGAGAGTGACAGTCAAAAACTAGGGAGAGATGACGGTACAGAGAAGGATGTTAGTGTGTAAGGAGTTAAAATAGAGGCAGCACAGTGCGATACTTAGTAGTGATCAGATGTGACACTGTCTGTAGTGAGGGAGTGTGATACTATCAGTAATGAGGGAGTGTGATACTATCAGTAGTGAGAATATGTTTCTTCATTAGTGAGATACTGTCACTAATGATGGAGTGAAACTGTCACTACTGAGGGAGTGAGACACTGTCACTACTCAGGGAGTGAGACACTGTCACTACTGAGGGAGTGTGACACTGTCACTACTAAGGGAGAGATGACAGTACAGAGAAGGATGCTAGTGTGTAAGGAGTTAAAATAGAGGCAGTGCACAGTGTGGCACTCAATAGTGATTAGATGTGTCACTGTCTGTAGTGAGGGAGTGTGATACTATCACTGGTGAGCATGTGTGATGCTGTAAGTTGTGAGCATGTGTGACACTGTCAGTATTGAGGGAGTGTGATAATGTCAGTAGTGATGTACTGTGTTACTATCAGTGGTGTCACTGTCTGTAGTGAGGGAGTGTGATATTCTCTGTAGTGAGGGAGTGTGCTACTACCAGTAGTGAGCGAGTGTGATACTATCAGTCGTGAACATGTGTGACACTGTCAGTAGTGAGGTAGTGTGATACTAGTGTGATACTATCAGTGGTGAGGGAGTGTGAGATACCGTAACTAGGGAGAGGGGTGTAGACACTGTCAGTACGGAGAGAGAGAGACTGTCAGAAATTAGGGAGAGATGACAGTACAGAGAAGGATGTTAGTGTGTAAGGTGTTAAAATAGAGGCTTCGCACAGTGTGACACGGTAGTGATCAGATGTGTTACTGTCTGTAGTGAGGGAGTGTGACACTATCAGGAGTGACAGAGTGTGATACTTCCAGTAGTGAGCACGTGTGTCTCTTCAATGGTGAAGGTGTGAACTGTGAGGAAGATGCTATGAGGTTGCAGGGTGACTTGGACAGGTTGTGTGAGTGGGCGGATGCATGGCAGATGCAGTTTAATGTGGATAAGTGTGAGATTATCCACTTTGGTGGAAAGAATAGGAAGGCAGAGTATTATCTGAATGGTGTCAAGTTAGGAAAAGGGAACGTACAACGAGATCTGGGTGTCCTAGTGCATCAGTCACAGAAAGGAAGCATGCAGGTACAGCAGGCAGTGAAGAAAGCCAATGGAATGTTGGCCTTCATAACAAGAGGAGTTGAGTATAGGAGCAAAGAGGTCCTTCTGCAGTTGTACAGGGCCCTAGTGAGACCACACCTGGAGTACAGTTTGCAGTTTTGGTCTCCAAATTTGAGGAAGGATATTCTTGCTATTGAGGGCATGCAGCATAGGTTTACTAGGTTAATTCCCGGAATGGCGGGACTGTCGTATGTTGAAAGACTGGAGCGGCTAGGCTTGTATACACTGGAATTTAGAAGGATGAGAGGAGATCTTATCGAAACGTATAAGATTATTAAGGGGTTGGACAAGTTAGAGGCAGGAAACATGTTCCCGATGTTGGGGGAGTCCAGAACCAGGGGCCACAGTTTAAGAATAAGGGGTAGGCCATTTAGAACGGAGATGAGGAAAAACCTTTTCAGTCAGAGAGTTGTAAATTTGTGGAATTCTCTGCCTCAGAAGGCAGTGGAGGCCAATTCTCTGAATGCATTCAAGAGAGAGCTAGATAGAGCTCTTAAGGATAGCGGAGTCAAGGGGTATGGGGAGAAGGCAGGAACGGGGATTGAGAATGATCAGCCATGATGACATTGAATGGCAGTGCTGGCTGGAAGGGCCGAATGTCCTCCTCCTGCACCTATTGTCTATTGTCTATTGTCTATTGAAGTGTGGCATTGTCCATAGAGAACAGGTGTTACTCTGTCAATAGTGAGACACCGTCACGAGGAAGAGAGTGATACTAGTGTGATGCTATCAGTTGGGCGGGAGTGTGACACTATCAGTAGTGAGGGAGTGTGATACTTTCAGTAGTGAGCACGTGTGTCTCTTCAATAGTGATCCACTGTCACTACTGAGGGAGTGAGACACTGTCACTACTGAGGGACTGTGATACTGTCACTAATGAGGGAGTGTGACACTGTCACTGCTGAGGGAGCGAGGCACTGTCATTACTGAGGGTGTGAGACACTGTCACTACTGAGGGAGTGTGGCACTGTCACTACTGAGGGAGTGAGACACTGTCACTACTGAGGGTGAGATGTCAGTTCAGGGAAAGTATCAGAGGGGAAGGTGTTAATTCTGAGGCAGTGCACAGGGTCAGTTCTGGGGAAGTGTGACATTGTCCATTGTGGGCAGGTGTTACTCTGTCAGTAGTGAGACACCGTCACTAGGGGAGGGGTGTAGACACTGTCACTACTGAGGAGGACACACTGTCAGAAATTAGGGAGAGATGACAGTACAGAGACAGATGTTAGTGTGTAAGGTGTTAAAATAGAGGCAGCACACAGTGTGACACTTTGTAGTGATCAGATGTGACACTATCTGTAGTGAGGTAGTGTGATACTATCAGTAGTGAGGGAGTGTCATACTATCAGTAGTGAGAATGTGATTCTTCATTAGTGAGATACTGTCACTAATGATGGAGTGAAACACTGTCACTACTGATGGAATGTGACACTGTCACTACTGAGGGAGTGTAACACTGTCACTACTGAGGGAGTGTGACACTGTCACTACTCAGGGAGAGATGACAGTACAGAGAAGGATGCTAGTGTGTAAGGAGTTAAAATAGAGGCAGTGCACAGTGTGGCACTCAATAGTGATTAGATGTGTCACTGTCTGTAGTGAGGGAGTGTGATACTATCACTGGTGAGCATGTGTGGTGCTGTTAGTTGTGAGCATGTGTGACACTGTCAGTATTGAGGGAGTGTGATACTGTCAGTAGTGATGTACTGTGTTACTATCAGTGGTGTCACTGCCTGTAGTGAGGGAGTGTGATACTCTCTGTAGTGAGGGAGTGTGCTACTACCAGCAGTGAGGGGGTGTGATACTATCAGTCATGAGCATGTGTGACACTGTCAGTAGTGAGGTAGTGTGATATTAGTGTGATACTATCAGAGGTGAGGGAGTGTGAGACACTGTCACTAGGGAGAGGGGTGTAGGCACTGTCAGTACGGAGGGAGAGAGACTGTCAGAAATTAGGGAGAGATGACAGTACAGAGACGGATGTTAGTGTGTAAGGTGTTAAAATAGGCAGCGCACAGTGCGAGTTAGTAGTGATCAGAAGTGACACTGTCTGTAGTGAGGGAGTGTGACACTATTAGTAGTGACAGAGTGTGATACTTCCAGTAGTGAGCACGTGTGTCTCTTCAATAGTGATGCACTGTCACTACTGAGGGAGTGAGACACTGTCACTACTGAGGGAGTGTGGCACTGTCACTACTGAGGGAGTGAGACACTGTCACTACTGAGGGTGAGATGTCAGTTCAGGGAAAGATATCAGAGGGGAAGGTGTTAATTCTGAGGCAGTGCACAAGGTCAGTTTTGGGGAAGTGTGACATTGTCCATAGTGGGCAGGTGTTACTCTGTCAGTAGTGAGACACCGTCACTAGGGGAGGGGTGTAGACACTGTCACTACTGAGGAGGACACACTGTCAGAAATTAGGGAGAGATGACAGTACAGAGACAGATGTTGGTGTGTAAGGTGTTAAAATAGAGGCAGCACACAGTGTGACACTTTGTAGTGATCAGATGTGACACTGTCTGTAGTGAGGTAGTGTGATACTATCAGTAGTGAGGGAGTGTGAAACTATCAGTAGTGAGAATGTGTTTCTTCATTAGTGAGATACTGTCACTAATGATGGAGTGAAACACTGTCACTACTGAGGGAGTGAGACACTGTCACTACTCAGGGAGTGAGACACTGTCACTACTGAGGGAGTGTGACACTGTCACTACTAAGGGAGAGATGACAGTACAGAGAAGGATGCTAGTGTGCAAGGAGTTAAAATAGAGGCAGTGCACAGTGTAGCACTCAATAGTGATTAGATGTGTCACTGTCTGTAGTGAGGGAGTGTGATACTATCACTGGTGAGCATGTGTGGTGCTGTTAGTTGTGAGCATGTGTGACACTGTCAGTATTGAGGGAGTGTGATACTGTCAGTAGTGATGTACTGTGTAACTATCAGTGGTGTCACTGTCTAGCGAGGGAGTGTGATACTCTCTGTAGTGAGGGAGTGTGATACTATCAGTAGTGATGTACTGTGTTACTATCAGTGGTGTCACTGTCTGTAGTGAGGGAGTGTGATACTCTGTAGTGAGGGAGTGTGTTACTACCAGCAGTGAGGGAGTGTGATACTATCAGTCGTGAGCATGTGTGACACTGTCAGTAGTGAGGTAGTATGATACTAGGGTGATACTATCATTGGTGAGGGAGTGTGAGACACTGTCACTAGGGAGAGGGGTGTAGGCACTGTCAGTACGGAGGGAGAGAGAATGTCTGAAATTAGGGAGAGATGACAGTACAGAAACGGATGTTAGTGTGTAAGGTGTTAAAATAGAGGCAGCACACAGTGTGACACTTAGTAGTGATTAGATGTGACACTGTCTGTTGTGAAAGAGTGTGATACTATCAGTAGTGAGGGAGTGTGATACTTTCAGTAGTGAGAATGTGTGTTTGTTCAATAGTGATGTACTGTGCCTACTGAGGGAGTGTGACGCTGTCAGTGGTGAGGGAGTGAGACACTGTCACTACTGAGGGAGTGAGGTACTGTCACTACTGAGGGAGTGTGGCACTGTCAGTGGTGAGGGAGTGAGACATGTTCACTACAGAGGGAGTGTGGCACTGTCACTACTGAGGGAGTGTGACACTGCCACTACTGAGGGAGTGTGACTGTCACTACTGAGGGAGTGAGGTACTGTCAGTGATGTCAGTACAGTGAATGGTCAGAGAGGAAGGTGTTAATTGTGTGGAGGTGCTGATTGTCGGTTCTGTAGCAGTGTGACACGGTCCATTGTGAGAGAGTGTGAGTCTGTCTGTACCAAGCACCAGGATGGGGGCAGGGTTAGTGATCCCATTCTGTGTATTCAAGTGTCCCGTCAACATTGTGTTGTCGGTGTTAAGAGTTTCTCCATCAGTGTGCTGTCATGTTGCGACACTCTATCTCTCCCCCCAACTTGTAGAAACACAGACAATAGGTGCAGGAGGAGGCCATTCGGCCCTTCGAGCCAATATGATCATGGCTGATCATCCAAAATCAGTACCCCCGTTCCTGCTTTCTCCCCATATCTCTCGTTTCCGTTGGCCCTAATAGCTAAATCTAACTTGCCCTTGAATACATCCAGTGAATTGGCCTCCACTGCCTTCTGTGGCAGAGAATTCCACAGATTCACGACTCTCTGGGTGGAAACGTTTTTCCTTATTGCGGTCCTAAATGGCCGGATCACTTACTCTTCAGTCTGTGGTGAGGGATGGGGATTATCTGTCGGGCGTGTCAGTGAACTCCCCAGCAGCAGATGGGAAACACAGCTAGCAACTCACCGCCCAGAGGATTGTCGAACCGAACACTACCGTGAACGGAATTTGCAAGAACAACGAGCCTTCATGACCATCGGTAATCACGGTGATCGCCTGAATCTGCTGGCTCTCTTTAGCCAGCTGAATTAAATCTCTGGCACCATAACTTTACCTGCCAGTCCAAACCAAAATACCAGCGGGTCAGGCAACATCTCTGGAGTCTGAAGAAGGGTCTCGGCCCTTAGATCTTAGTCTACGAGGGTCTCGACACATAAAGTCACCCATTCCTTCTCTCTGGGGATGCTGCCTGTCCCGGCTGAGTTCCTGCAACACCAAGCTAATGTCCCAGTAATGTCTTCTTTTTGCTTGCCAGAGGGGGTTGCCTGAAAATGCCTGAGTTCAGCAGGTTTGCCAGCGTCTGTCTCGTTGGCGGTCGATGGGAGCGGTGGGAATTGTCACCCTGGCCTCTCTGATTCTGTTGAAATGAGTCACAGCAGAGTTTAATTACAACATTGGAAAGTGTTTCATGTTCAAGGTAAAACACCCAAGCAGGTTCAAACAGTGAAGATATTGCAATGGCATAATTTTGCACCCACTCCCTAGTGCACACTAAGGGCAATTTAGCACTTACAAACAGCATGTTCAGTTCAGTACAGTTTAGTTTAGTTCAGAGGTACGGCGTGGAAACAGGCCCTTCAGCCCACCGAGTCCGCGCCGGCCAGCGATCCCCACATATCAACTCTATCCTACACACACTAGGGATAATTTACAATTAAACCAAGCCAATTAACCTACAAACTAGTGAGACCGCACCTGGAGTACTGTGTGCAGTTTTGGTCTCCAAATTTGAGGAAGGATATTCTTGCTATTGAGGGCACGCAGCGTAGGTTTACTAGGTTAATTCCCGGAATGGCGGGACTGTCATATGTAGAAAGACTGGAGCGACTAGGCTTGTATACACTGGAATTTAGAAGGATGATTAGAGAACAAAAAGCAGATGTATATTTAAGCGGGGCAATAGTCTTCAATCAGGTCTTTTCCTGATTTATGTGACAGAATATTAGAATTTTAGAAGGATGAGAGGGGATGTTATCGAAACGTATAAGATTATTAAGGGGTTGGACATGTTAGAGGCAGGAAACATGTTCCCAATGTTGGGGGAGTCCAGAACCAGGGGCCACAGTTTAAGAATAAGGGGTAGGCCATTTAGAACGGAGATGAGGAAAAACCCTTTTTCAGTCAGAGAGTTGTAAATCTGTGGAATTCTCTGCCTCAGAAGGCAGTGGAGGTCAATTCTCTGAATGCATTCAAGAGAGAGCTAGATAGAGCTTTTAAGGATAGCGGAGTCAGGGGGTATGGGGAGAGGGCAGGAACGGGGTACTGATTGAGAATGATCAGCCATGATCACATTGAATGGCGGTGCTGGCTCGAAGGGCCGAATGGCCTCCTCCTGCACCTATTGTCTATTGTCTATTGTCTATGAACCTGCACGTCTTTGGAGTGTGGGAGGAAACCGGAGCACCAGGAGAAAACCCATGTTGTCACAGGGAGAACGTACAAACTGCTCCCTGATGGCACTCGAGGTCAGGAGCGAAACTAGGTCTCTGGCGCTGCGAGGCAGCAGTTCTACCCGCCGCGCCGCCGTGCCATCCCGGTAGAATCTAAGCACGGGGACGCAGGCTTAAGGTGAGAGGAGAAAGATTTCAAGAGAACCTGAGGGGCAATGTTTTCACGCAGAAGGTGGTGGGCATATGGAACAAGCTGTCAGAGGATCGACACAAAATGCTGGAGCAACTCAATGGGATGGGCAGCATCTTTGGAGAGAAGGCATGGGTGACGCTTTGGGTCCAGACCCGTCTTTTCTGGTAGAGACTGGCACAGTTACAAGTCATTTGGATATGTACACAAGGGATTTGGGCCAAACACAAAGCAATGGAATTAACTTAGACAGGCATCTTATAAGAAAATAACTGCAGATGCTGGTACAAATCGAAGGTATTTTGTGAGCATTATTACTCACAAAATGCTGGAGTAACTCAGCAGGTCAGGCAGCATCTCAGGAGAGAAGGAATGGGTGACGTTTCGGGTCGAGACCCTTCTTCAGACTGATGTCAGGGGGGCGGGACAAAGGAAGGATATAGGTGGAGACAGGAAGATAGAGGGAGATCTGGGAAGGAGGAGGGGAAGAGAGGGACAGAGGAACTATCTAAAGTTGGAGAAGTCGATGTTCATACCGCTGGGCTGCAAGCTGCCCAGGCGAAATATGAGATGCTGTTCCTCCAATTTCCGGTGGGCCTCACTATGGCACTGGAGGAGGCCCATGACAGAAAGGTCAGACTGGGAATGGGCGGGGGAGTTGAAGTGCTCAGCCACCGGGAGCTCAGTTTGACCAATGCGGACCGAGCGCATGTGGTGAGCGAAGCGATCGCCGAGCCTGCGCTTGGTTTCGCCGATGTATCTTGGTCAGCATAGACAAGTTGCCAGCAAAATCAAGGACCAGGCTCACCCCCGGTCAACCCGTCTTCACCCTTCTCGCATCAGGCAAGAGGTACAGAAGTTTGAAGATGCACACCCCAGATTCAAGGACGGTTTCTACTCAGCCATTATCAGCCAACTGAACCATCCTCTCATCAGCTAGAGTGCTGTCCTGGCCTTCCATCTACTTCATTGGAGAGCTTTGAACTACCTTTACTTTATCAGAATTCAATGTTATATCTTTGCACTAAATGTTGCCCCCCTTTATCTGTGCACTGTGGACAGCTCAGTTGTCTACATGTACAGTCTTTTCATTGACTGCGTAGCACACAAATAAAAGCTTTTCACTGAACCTCGGTAATCCTTGCTATTGAGGCAGTGCAGTGTAGGTTCACCAGGTTAATCCCCGGGATGGAGGGACTGTCATAGGAGGAAAGATTGGAAAGACTGGGCTTGTATTCACTGGAGTTTAGAAGGATGAGAGGGGGTCTTGTAGAGACGTCTAAAATTATAAAAGGACTGGACAAGCTAGATGCAGGAAAAATGTTCCCAATGTTGGGGGGTCCAGAACCAGGGGCCACAGTCTAAGAATAAAGGGGAGGCCATTTAAAACTGAGGTGAGAAAAAACTTTTTCATCCAGAAGGCAGTGGAGGCCAATTCATTGGATGTATTTAAAAGAGAGTTAGATAGAGCTCTAGGAGCTAGTGGAATCGAGGGATGTGGGGAGAAGGCAGGCACGGGTTACTAATTGAGAATGATCAGCCGCGATCACAATGAATGGCAGTGCTGGCTCGAAGGGCCAAATGGCCTCCTCCTGCACCTATTTTCTATGTTTCTATGTGACAATGATAAACTCAACTAACTAAAGTTGGGCCGAGGAGCCTGTTTCCATGTGTTACAGGTCTGTGATCCAAGGCTCCTGGAAGTTCCACTAATTTGGACTTGGAAGAGTTACCATTCACACCAGGACGGACTGGGAATGGAAAAAGGTTTTCAAACCGAAAAAAACCTATAAAACAGAGTCGGAGTCAGCTGTCCAATAACCAAAAAACCCTTATTTCTGAGGAGTTACAGGAACAGGTGGTACAGCGGTACAGTTGCTGTCTTACAGCTCTTTCAGTGCCAGAGACCCGGGTTCCATCCTGACTACGGGTGCTGTCTGTACGGAGTTTGTACGTTCTCCCCTTGACCCGCCTGGGTTTTCTCCGAGATCTTCGGTTTCCTCCCACACTCCAAAGACATGCAGGTTTGTAGGTTAATTGGCTTGGTGTATGTGTAAATGGTCCCTAGCGAAATAATGTTAATGTGAGGGGATCGTTGGTCGGCACGGACTCAGTGGGCCGAAGGGCCTGTTTCCATGCTGTATCTCTAAACTAAACTAAACTTAATTGCAATTGCTGGAATCCTAAGTAAAACCCAAAGTGTAGGAGTGATTCCCTCCACAGATGCTGCCTGACCTGCTGAGTTACTCCGGTATTTTGTGGAGAATTATCCTTATTCCAGATTCAGGGACAGTTTCTTCCCAGCTGTTATCAGGCAACTGAGCCATCCTACCACCAACTAGAGAGCGGTCCTGACCTACCATCTACCTCATTGGAGACCCTCGGACAATCTTTAATCGGACTTTAACTTGCACTAAATGTTATCCCCCTTGCCCTGTATCTGTACACACTGTGGACGGCTAGATTGTAATCATGTATAGTATTTCCACTGACTGGAACAAAGCACAACAGAAAGGCTGTTTACTGTGACTCGGTAGATGTGATAATAAACTAACCTAGACTAAACTAACTTAACTAAACTAAGTTAAGCTAAACTAAGCTAAGCTAAGCTAAGCTAAGATAAATTAAGCTAAGCTGAACAAAACTAAACTAACTAAACAAAACTAAATTATTTCTATGTGATCCATGGGCCATGCAGGAAAAATGTTCCCAATGTTGGGCAAGTCCAGAACCATGGGCCACAGTCTTAGAATAAAGGGGAGGCCATTTAAAACTGAGGCGAGAAAAAACTTTTTCAGAGTTGTGAATTTGTGGAATTCTCTGCCACAGAGGGCAGTGGAGGCCAAATCACTGGATGAATTTAAGAGAGAGTTAAGGGCCTGTCCCACTTAGGCGATCTTAGACAATAGACAATAGACAATAGACAATAGGTGCGGGAGGAGGCCATTCGGCCCTTCGAGCTAGCACCGCCATTCAATGTAATCATGGCTGATCATTCTCAATCAGTACCCCGTTCCTGCCTTCTCCCCATACCCCCTGACTCCGCTATCCTTAAGAGCTCTATCCAGCTGTCTCTTGAATGCATTCAGAGAATTGGCCTCCACTGCCTTCTGAGGCAGAGAATTCCACAGATTCACAACTCTCTGACTGAAAAAGTTTTTCCTCATCTCAGTTCTAAATGGCCTACCCCTTATTCTTAAACTGTGGCCCCTGGTTCTAGACTCCCCCAACATTGGGAACATGTTTCCTGCCTCTAACGTGTCCAACCCCTTAATAATCTTATACGTCTCGATAAGATCTCCTATTTGGCGACTGCCGGCCACTGTCAAAGTCGTAGCAGATCGCCGAACGACAATGACCACGACAATGCCGAGTCAGTTCGAGATTACACCGTCTTCTGAAACATCGCGAAAATTCCCACGCTGTCAATGCTTCTCCGGTGTCCTGGTTTTCGCTGAAATCGCTGACAAGTCGGTAAGTACTTGAGAGTTTTGAACTATAACACCTTGTATGGGTTACTTAAAAACCAAGCTTCACTGTAACAAGGAATAAACTGGATTTACTTCCAGTTTACTAATAGCTGTATTTTAAAAAAAAAATTTTTTTAAATGGTTCAGTGGATTTTTGTAAAAGGTGTGTGGGCATTCTTTGAAAATGTAAGGGAGATGCATATCTGGTTTCTGGGTTGCACATCTGGGTTTGGAGCCCACTTTAAATGTAATGGCTGAGGCCAAAAACATCGCAAAAATTCCCACGCTTACCTGACCGTCAAACGGTCGCCTCCAATCTACCTGTCAAATGTCCTGACGGTAAATAAATTGGTTAAACACAGGCATTTTATGGTATTTTGAAATGACTTTACTTATTTTAATATTATGTGCTTCTAAATGCATCTTAAGAGAACCTATCAAACCTGCAATAAGCTACGATGCCTGGCGACAAGCCAGCTGTCGCCGAGAAATTTCAAACTGTTTGATTTCTCAGCGACGTGCCGAGATCCACTACGATCTATGGAAGACTCCACACGATCATGCCAGCGACACCCCGGCAAACTGTCGGCGACAGCCTAGTCACCGGCAGTCGAGGCCTTATAGATAGAGCTCTAGGGGCTAGTGGAATCGAGGGATATGGGGAGAAGGCAGGCACGGGTTATTGATTGGGGACGATCAGCCATGATCACAGCCATGAATGGTGGTGCTGGCTCGAAGGGCCGAATGGCTTCCTCCTGCACCTATTTTCTATGTTTATGTTTCTATGTTTCTATGTTTGCTCATTCCATTATGGACAATTTAACAAATTCCTTGGGCTTTCCCACAACGTTAGATTCGACGAGCATACTCCACATAATCCTCCAATATCTTCGCCACCTCCAATGGGATCCCACCACGAGCCACATCTTCCCATGTCCACCTTTCCGCCTTCCGCAGAGACCGTTCCCTCCGCAACTCCGTGGTTAACTCATCCCCTTCCCTCCCAAACCACCCCTTCCCCTGCAACCGCAGAAGATGCAACACCTGTCCCCATACCTCCTCCCTCGCCTCTGTCCAGGGACCCCGACAGTCCTTTCAGGTTAGGCAGAGGTTCACTTGCACCTCCCCCCCCCCCCACAACCACATCTACTGCATCCGTTGTTCAAGATGTGGACTCTTATACATCGGCGAAACCGTAGACTGGGTGATCATTTCGCTGAACAACTTTACTCAGTCGCTTGGACTTACCTAATGTCCCAGTTGTTAAACACTGTAATTCCCCTTCCCATTCCCACACTGACCTTTCTGTCCTAGGTCTCCTCCGTTGTCAAAGTGAGGCTAATCACAAATTGGAGGAACAGCACCTCATATTTCGCTTGGGCAGCTTACACCCCAGTGGTATGAGTTTTAATTTCTCGAACTTCAACTAACCCCTGCACTCCCTCTCTCTCCATCCCTCCCCCACACAGGTCACACCAGCTTCTTGTTCTCACCTAGCAAACAACTAACAATGGCCTGTTTCCTTTATCATCATTACTTTTTTGCATATCGTTAATTAATCTTTCTATATCTCTCTACATCACTGTCTTTATCTCTCGTTTCCCTTTTCCCTGGCTAATCTGAAGAAGGGGTCTCGACCCGAAACATCACCCATTCCTTCTCTCCAGAGATGCTACCTGTCCCGCTGAGTTACTCCAGCATTTTGTGTCTACGGTTTAAACCAGCACCTGCAGTATCTTCCTACACGGCTAAAGTAACTAACAGGCAAAAAAAACTAGAAATGTAAATCTTCCCCGGAATGTGGCCTTCCCTCGAGGCTAATGCAGTGAATTGTTGAATCCGTCGAGAGCTCTTGATCTTCTACTGACTCATGTTTAGGTTTGCCCAACCCATCTGGGGCATGCTGCCAACACCCTTAGGTGTGTCGTCTACCTAAAAACCTTGGATGCTGCAAATCTGAGATGCAAGCAGAAGTGGTGGAACGTTCCGGAGGTCAGGCAGCGGCCGTGGGAAGGGAAACACAGTGAACGTTTTGCATCTGGGACCCTTCATTAGAAGGTCCGAGCTCACAAAGTCCAACTTACCAAATAGTGAAAGGCCCGGGTAGAGTAGATGTGGAGAGAATGTTTCCACACTCGTAAAACTAAACTGTAAACTGTATTGAGAGAGTCCAGGAGCAGAGGCCATAATCCTCAGAATAAAAGGATGCTCCTCTAGAAAGCGGATGAGAATATATTTCTTTAGTCAAAGGGTGGTGAATCTGTGAGATTCATTGCCACAGAAGGCTGTGGAGGCCAAGTCAATGGATATTTTTCAGGCAGAGATTGACAGATTCTTGATTAGTACGGGTGTCAGGGGTTATGGGGAGAAGGCAGGAGAATGGGGTTGAGAGGGAGTGATAGATCAGCCATGATTGAATGGTAGAGCAGATGGGCTGAATGACCTAATTCTGCTCCTAGAACTTATGAATTTATGAACTTTCCAGACCCAGTGGACCCGTTGGGCCCAAACCTCTCCTGCATTGGTGCAGCACCTTATCCTCCCCACCCCCCACCTTTCCCTCTCCTCCCCCTCCCTCCTCTGTCCCCCTCCCTCCTCTCTCCCCCTCCCCCTCTTCCCCTCCCCCTTCCCCTCCCCCCCCACTCCATCCCCCTCAACCCCCATTATCTTCCCTCCTCCCCCCCCTCCCTCCACCGCCTCGCTCTCTCTCTCTCCCCCCCCCCCCCCCTCCCTCCCTAGGAGATAGATTTAAACTTTAAAATGTGAATAACTTTAAAAATATAACACCGATTTCAATGAAACTTCTTCCATTAGCACCAAAGGGATGATGGTGAGTAAGGCGGGTGTAAAATTGTCGCGCTATCGTGTACCGTTTTGGCTGTAGTTCAGGAACAAACAAACAAACAAACAAACAAACGAGAGTTTTAGTATATAGATGAGCTTCTAGTTTAGTTTAGACAGACAACATGGAAACTGACCCTTCTGCCCACCGAGTCCATGCCGACCATCGATTCACACCAGGTTTGTGTTATCCCACTTTCTCAGCCACTCCCTACTGACTAGGGGCAATTTACAAAGGGACAATTAACTTGCAAACCCGCACGTCTTTGGGATGTGGGAGGAAACCGGAGCACCCGGAGGAAACCCAAGCAGCCACAGGGAGAACGTACAAACTCCACACAGACAGCACCCATAGTCAGGATCGAACCGGGGACCTGGTGATGTGAGGCAGCAACTCTACCAGCTGCGCCACCGTGCCGCCCTCTGTTGCTCTCTTTATTTGAGGAGAGGGTGAGGGAGGGATGGGTGTGACAAAGGGAATAAGTTACGTTCATTAATCGTGGAGCAGAAGGAGGCTGTTACAAAATGCTGGAGTAACTCAGCGGGACAGGCTGCATCTCTGGAGAGAAGGAATGGGTGACGTTTCGGGTCGAGACCCTTCTTCAGGCTGAGAGTCAGGGGAGAGGGAAACGAGAGATAAGGAAGGGTAAGGTGTGAAAACGAGAGATCAATGGGGATGGAGCACAAGGAAAACATAGAATAGTTCATTGTTAGCTTGGGGAGATTATTTATTTCTCAGATGTTCAGGACTATTTGGAACTTCAATTCGTTTAGTTTAGGTTAGTTCAGTTTAGAGATGCAGGCCCTTCATCCCACTGAGTCCACGCAGATTAGCCATCATGTACACGAGCACTACTCTACACACACTAGGGACAATTTACAATCTTTACCAAAGCCATTTAACCCACAAACCTGCACGTCTTTGGAGTGTGGGAGAAAACTCAGGGTGAGAACGTACTCAGGGAAAACTCACGGTGAGAACGTACAAACTCCGTACAGACAGCACCCGTAGTCAGGATCGAACCTGGGTCGCTGGCGCTGTGAGGCAGTAACACTACCGCTGTGCCATCAAAGAGCAGTGGAAGCAAATTCTTCAGTTGTGGAAGACCGATTCTTTGTAAGCAAAGGGTGGTAGGTGTGTTGAGGAAGGGAATGCAGGGTTAAGACTGCAGTCAGAGCTATGCTGGCCGTGTGGAACAAATGATGGGCTGAGTGGCCTGCTCTGCTGCTGTTTTGTATGTTCGTATGTATACAAGAATCTCTTCCCATTGCTCTTGAGGGATAACCAGCCTCTGAAATGCCCAGCAAGTCACTTGGATCAGAGCCCATCAGCAATGGCCAATGGATGACTGACAAGTCAGTGACACCCTCATTACTTCCCCAAATTAAAAAATCTTCTTGTTTGCAACTCACTTTAAAGTTGTTGGACCGGTTTTATGCAATCTCGGAACGTTTTTATTCATTAGTCAAATCGCCTGTGGCATAATTCGAACTCATTTGCCTAAACAAAGGGTGTTTGTTATAAAGCTAATCTATATATAATCAGGAAAAAACAAGGAACTGCAGATGCTGGCTTACGAAACAAAAGGTACAAGATGCTGGAGTAACTCAGCGGGTCAGGCAGCATCTCTGGAGGAAAAGGATAGGTGACGTTTCGAGTCGGGTGTCTGAAGAAGGGTCCCGACCCGAAATGGTGCCTATCCATGTTCCCCAGAGATGCTGGGTGACCCGCTGAGTTACTCCAACAGCTTCGTTTTAGAGATACAACGCGGAGGCAGGCCCTTCGGCCCACCGAGTCCGCACCAACCAGCGATCCCTAACAGCTATGCTACACACTAGGGACAATTTACATTTACACCAAGCCAATTAACCTAAAAACCTGTACGTCTTTGGAGTGTGGGAGGAAACCGGAGGACTCGGAAAACCCGGTCATGGGGAGATCGTACTGTATAAACCCCATACAGACAGCACCCGTAGTCAGGATCAAACCCGGATCTCTGGCGCTGTAAGGCAGTAGCTCTAACGCTGCGCCACCGTGCCACCCCTTGTGTCTTTTTTTCCATATTGAAGCAATCTTACGCTGTATTTTGAAGCATTTCTCACCTGTGTTATGAGTTGGAGAGGTGTTTTCCTGTCTTGGTCGGTCCAGTGCGTGTCCTCTTCGTTGGACGGCTGGGATCTAGAAGTCTACAATGGAGCAGGTTGGCTCAGCATCCTACAGGGGTAGAACTTGGGCTTGGTGTAAAGATTCGCATGGCAAAGGCAAGTACATTTCTTTCCCACTATCCCACAACTACCATTTTCTTCCACCATCCCATACAACCCCAATCCTACCTCAACAACAGAACACTGAGATCCACCGCTTATGTTTTCATAAGGTCATAAGTGATAGGAACAGAATTAGGCCATTCAGCCCATCAGCCCGGCACGGTAGCGCAGCGGTAGAGTTGCTGCTTTACAGCGAATGCAGCGCCGGAGACTCAGGTTCGATCCTGACTACGGGTGCTGCACTGTAAGGAGTTTGTACGTTCTCCCCGTGACCTGCGTGGGTTTTCTCCGAGATCTTCGGTTTCCTCCCACACTCCAAAGACGTACAGGTATGTAGGTTAATTGGCTGGGTAAATGTAAAAATTGTCCCTAGTGGGTGTAGGATAGTGTTAATGTGTGGGGATCGCTGGGCGGCACGGACTTGGAGGGCCGAAAAGGCCTGTTTCCGGCTGTATATATATGATAAAAGTCTACTCCACCATTCAATATTGGCTGATCTATCTCTCCCACCTCACCCCTTCTCCCCATAACCTCTGACACCCGTACTAATCAAGAATCTAAGGTAGACACAAAATGCTGGAGTAACTCAGCGGGTCAGGCAACATCTCGGGAGAGAAGGAATGTGTGCAATTTCGGGTCGTGACCCTTCTTCAGACTGATGTCAGGGGAGAATCTATCTATCTCTGCCTTAAAAATATCCACTGACCTGGCCTCCACAGCCTTCTGTGGCAATTAATTCCACCGATTCACCACCCTCTGACTAAATATCTTCCTTTAAGCACTGATCGTTTTCCTTCTCTCTCATACAGAATGTTCGCATAACAATAATTTGTGTATGTAGATTACTGTGCCTAAATTTATATATGTAAATTTATGCACCAATGCATTTATTTACATAATTTTTGTGTATCAATTATATAAAACAAAGCACTTGCGCAAAACTGCACCAACACTGTAAATGGCTCGATTGTAATCATGCGTAGTCTTTCTGCTGACCGGATTGCACGCAACAAAAGCTTTTCACTGCACCTCCTCGGTACATGTGACAATAAATTAAACTAAACTAAACTATACTAAGAATTCGGACAGACCAAAGGCCGTCTTTCACCAAGTCGATGACCTTCCAGTGGCACTTGACGTCTGTCTTCGAGTGTGTCCCTGGGAACAGTCCGTAAATCACAGATTTAACACTATCCTTCTCCCACTACGGACATTTTTTACATTTACCAAGCCAATTAACCTAGAAACCTGGTATTTATTCACAAAATGTTGGAGTAACTCAGCAGGTCAGGCAGCATCTCGGGAGAGAAGGAATGGGTGACGTTTCGGGTCGAGACCCTTCCTCAGCCGTCACCCATTCCTTCTCTCCCGAGATGCTGCCTGACCTGCTGAGTTACTCCAGCATTTTGTGAATAAATACCTTCGATTTGTACCAGCATCTGCAGTTATCTTCTTATAACCTAGAAACCTGTACGTCTTTGGAGTGTGGGAGGAAACCGAAGAGCTGCTCGGAATAAATCGTGACAGGGACCTCTGCAGACCTCTCCAGACTCTCGTTGCAAATCCACACTCTGTGAAGAGGTGGGCCACCGTCTCCTCTCCGTAGCAGCCGTCCCGGGGGCAGCGTGCGCTGGTAGTGAGGTTCCGGCGGTGCAGGAAGGATCTGACTGAGAGGGCTCCCCTCACCGCCAGCCAAGCCAGGTCTTAGTGCTTGTTGGTGAGTTCTGGCGATGAGGCATTTTGCCAGACAAGCTGGGCAGTCTGCACTGGGAACCACGCCACAGGATCCATGGAATCATTCCCCTGCAGTGCCTGCAGGACGTTCCGTGCTGACCACTGCCCGATGGACTTGTGGTCAAAGGTGTTGGTCCGGAAGAACCGTTCCGCCAATGGCAGATGGTGCGGCAATGTCCAGCTGACTGGCACATTGCGTGGCATCTGCGCCAGGCCCATCCTTCGCAACACCGGGGACAGGTAGAACCTCAGCAGGTAGTGACCCTTGGTGCCCACGTGGCACAGCCACACACGAAGGTGGGCATCAGGGTGAGGGCGAAGTGGGGCACGCTTGTACCCCCGTCGTTGGCCCACTCGTGCTTTGCACCCGCTTCATCCTCGAGCCCCCGGATGAAACTTTCCCTGCAGTGCCTGGCAGCATCAACACCCTCTGAGACAGCATGTGGGGGAACGTGACAAAGAGTCCGAGCAGCGGGGAGAAAGGAAAACTGAAGCGCGGTTGTGAAAGGATGGGAGAATGGGGGCGAGGTGCAGTGGTGAGAGGACAATGATTCAAGTATTTGCCCCGTCACTAACCTGCCCACCTGTCCAGTCAGGAACTGAAACCTCACAGCCAGCCAGTAGCTAAAACGTACTGCTGCTAGAAACTGGAACGATAACAGTTCTCGACCTGAAGCATTAACTCTTTCATAGAAACATAGAAACATAGAAACATAGGTGCAGGAGTAGGCCATTCGGCCCTTCGAGCCTGTACGCACCGCCATTCAATATGATCATGGCTGATCATCCAACTCAGTATCCCGTACCTGCCTTCTCTCCATACCCCCTGATCCCTTTAGCCACAAGGGCCACATCTAACTCCCTCTTAAATATAGCCAATGAACTGGCCTCAACTACCTTCTGTGGCAGAGAATTCCACAGATTCACCACTCTCTGTGTGAAAAAAAACTCTCATCTCGGTCCTAAAAGCCTTCCCCCTTATCCTTAAACTGTGACCCCTTGTTCTGGACTTCCCCAACATCGGGAACAATCTTCCTGCATCTAGCCTGTCCAACCCCTTAAGAATTTTGTAAGTTTCTATAAGATCCCCCCTCAATCTTCTAAATTCCAGCGAGTACAAGCCGAGTCTATCCAGTCCTTCTTCATATGAAAGTCCTGCCATCCCAGGAATCAATCTGGTGAACCTTCTCTGTACTCCCTCTATGGCAAGAATGTCTTTCCTCAGATTAGGAGACCAAAACTGTATGGAATACTCCAGGTGTTGTCTCACCAATGCCCTGTACAACTGCAGCAGAACCTCCCTGCTCCTATACTCAAATCCCCTCGCTACGAATGCCAACATACCATTCGCTTTCTTCACTGCCTGCTGCACCTGCATGCTTACTTTCAATGACTGGTGTACCACGACACCCAGGTCTCGTTGCATTTCCCCTTCTCCTAATCGGCCACCATTCAGATAATAGTCTGCTTTCGTGTTCTTGCCTTTCTCCCACCATAGATGCTGCCTGATCTGAGGACAATACCAGCCCTAGTTTTGCCGCCCCTGGCCAATTTCCTGCCCTGGTCTCTTATGCTGGAGATGTCCACTGAGTCCTTAAAATCACCATCAAGCAAAGTCAGGAGTAGACACCAGGAACCCCGCAAATGCTGGTTTACTGCAGTAAGGTCAAGATGCGTACAAACACAATCAGTTAGCTGACACCATCTCCTCAAATCTCACCTGAAATGGTTGGCCTTGTTTTGCTCTGTAGATCTGGGAGTTCTCAATGTCAACATGCAGAGTCTCACTCCAACTCTGCGATGTTTTCTCTTCGTAAACCAGGAAATAAATGATCGCATAACCCTTGATATGGGTATTTATTTCAAACTAAAATAGAGCTAAACAATTGAGTTTATAATTGGAAACCGACGGAGAAGGTGGAGGAGCCTAAAAGGTATTGTGTTGTGAGGTGTGGTTCCAAACTTAAAACCTGTCGAACAATTTATCTTTCACAGCTATCTTTTACAGTTGACAAACATTGCGGGCTGCTTCACATTTTTGCAAGTAACAAAGGTTTCTTTGTGGATTGTGTGAGAGTTGAGCAGAGTGTGAAGCAGTTGGATTCACAGGCCTCAGGCAACATTCCAGCAGTGGGGGCTTGAAGTGAACTTGTCCAGGCACACCTGCACAGGCCATGCAGTGGGTTAAAGTAAAGATACTAGAGGAATAAGATGGACCACTCCGTTGAAATCGCCTATACTGAAGTGTAGTACGCAAAGGAGCGTAACGTCCGCCATTTTATTAGGTTCGCTATGCCTCTCGCAGTGTAATCAGTGTTTTAGGGGACCAGTATGTGTGATGATACCATTAATATGCAGAATATATCTCATCTATCAATTCACAGATTTTTGTTATTTTTCTTTTGAAATGTTTCTGCAGGTTTCTGTCTACTAAAATGGCGCCATGACGTACTACGGTTTTTAGGGTCGAGTGGTCTATCTTGCTCCTCTAGTATCTTTGGGTTAAAGTGAGGACTAAATCGGGGCTCTTGTGGCTGTGTTTCTCAATGTCCTTTCGGAAAGGAGGAACGGTGGCCCAGCGGTAGAGTTGCCGCCTTACAGCGAATGCAGCGCTGGGGACCCGGGTTCGATCCCGACCGCGGGTGCTGTCAAGTATGGAGTTTGAACGTTCTCCCCGTGACCTGCGTGGGTTTTCTTCGAGATCTTCGGTTTCCTCCCACACTCCAAAGACGTGCAGGTTTCTAGATTAATTGGCTTGGTAAATGTAAAGATTGTCCGTAGTGGGAGAAGGGTAGTGTTAATGTGCGGGGATCGCTGGGCGGCGCGGACCCGGTGGGCCGAAAGGGCCAGTTTACGCGCTGTATCTCTAAACTAAACTAAACCTCCAAACCTGAGGAGCATCTTCAGCAACAGACTAGAACAGAACAATGGAATTCCTACCTGCTGAATTTTTGAAATACTTCCGTTCTTGCTTGCTTCTTACTGACATGATTTAATTGGATAGCTTCTCACTGTGTCTCTGTACACGTGACAAAAACAAATCCCGATATGAATGCACGTTCTTTAATGCAATAACACACAAATATTCAGTGATAAAATGGGTCGGCACGGTGGCGCGAATGTAGAGTTGCTGCCTTACAGCGCCAGAGACCCAGGTTCAATTCTGACTATGTGTGCTGTCTGCATGGAGTTCGTACGTTCTCCATGTGACCTCATGGGTTTTCTCCGGGTGCTCCGGTTTCCTCCCACACTCCAAAGACGTGCAAGTTTGTAGGTTAATTGGCGTCAGTAAAATTGTCTCTAGTGTGCAGGGTGCTGTTAGCGTACGGAACGATAGCTGGTTGGTGCGGACTTTGTGGTCTGAAGGGCCTGTTTTCATAGTCTGTCTCTAGGGCGGCACGGTGGCGCAGCGGTAGAGTTGCTGCCTTACAGCGAATGCAGCGCCGGAGACTCAGGTTCGATCCTGACTACGGGCGCCGTCTGTACGGAGTTTGTACGTTCTCCCCGTGACCTGCGTGGGTTTTCTCCGAGATCTTCGGTTTCCTCCCACACTCCAAAGACGTACAGGTATGTACGTTAATTGGCTGGGCAAATGTGAAAAATTGTCCCTAGTGGGTGTAGGATAGTGTTAGTGTGCGGGGACCGCTGGGCGGCGCGGACCCGGTGGGCCGAAGGGCCTGTTTCTGCGCTGTATCTCTAAATCTAAAGCCTAGAGTCTAAAGTAAATTGCCCACACTCCGGCTTTTGATCCGTTTTATAAACGTTAAAAACAGAAAGTGCTAGTGGAGCAGTCAGTGGGTCAGGTAGCATCTGTGGAGGGGATGGACAGATGACCTATTGGGTTATCACCCTTCTTCAGACTTTTGCAGTGGGGGAGAGTGGGGGGGGGGAGAAAGCTAACTTTAACCAACAACCTTTGAGTCTGAAGAAGGATCTTAACCCAGAAAGTCACCACCAAACCATGTTCTCCAGTGATGCTGCCTGACCTGCTGAGTTACTCCAACGCTTTGTGTGGGCAGGAACTGCAGATGCAGGTTTAAACCAAAGATAGATACAAAAAGCTGGAGTAAATCAGTGGGACAGGCAGCATCTCTGGAGAGAAGGAATGGGTGATGTTTTGGGTCGAGACCCTTCTTCAGACTGTGTTCTTATGTGTATTAACCTTTTTTTTTTAATATCAAAAAATACTTTATTCAAGTAATAAATATCACTTACAAAACATCTTTTTTTTTAACAAGCCCATCCGACATTTCCGGTGGTTACACATTCAATACAGGCATTTACTTCCAAATTTACATACATTTACTTACATTTACAGACATTAACCCAGTATCCCTTATTTGGAGGGGCGTCTCTCTCCACCACACCCTGCCCCCCCATGTCCAGCAGCGGAAGGACCCTAGACTGTGCTCCTCCCCACAGGGCCTTGGCGTTGGCTGCCCGAGCTTCAGTGCGTCCTTCAGCACGTACTCCTGCAGTCTGCAGCGGGCCAGTCGGCAACATTCCTTGACCGACATCTCGCTCTGCCGGGAGGCCAACAAAGCTCGGGCAGACCAAAGAGCGTCTTTCACCGAGTTGATGACCTTCCAGCCGCACTCGATGTCAGTCTCCGGATGCGTCCCTGGGAACAGTCCGTAGATCACAGAGTCCTCTGTGACGGAGCTGCTCGGAATGAATCGTGACAGGGACCCCTGCAGACCTCTCCAGACTCTCTTTGCAAATCCACACTCTGTGAAGAGGTGGGCCACCGTCTCCTCTCCATAGCAGCCAGCGTGCACCGGTAGTGAGGTTCCGGCGGTGCAGGAAGGATCTGACTGAGAGGGCTCCCCTCACCGCCAGCCAAGCCAGGTACCAGGATCTGCAATTCTACTTTCCAATCTCTCCTGCATTTGAAGAGGTTTTATTTTATACCCTCGGCCTTCTCTGTTTCCACACCTTTTGGTCTGGCACCATTGATTGTACATCTGCTTTCTTACAGAGCACGGACATTCTCGTGTTAAATTTCACCTGCCATACAACCATTGATGCGACCGACCTGATGCGTGTATTTTTTTTGTTCTGGAGTCTATCACTATCTTCCTCGATCATTAGTCATTTCTGAGCTGGATATTTCGTGTGAAACCTGAGATTTTGCCCTGCACACAAAAAAAGAGAAACAATCAGATAAGGAAGTTTGGACGTGGCATAATTTTCAGGGCGGCACCTTTACATGCTGGATAGACAGAAAATGCTGGAGTAACTCAGCGGGACAGGCAGCATCGCGGGAGAGAAGGAATGGGTGACGTTTCGGGTCGAGACCCTTTCTCAGACTCTTCTCTTCAGAGATGCTGCCTGTCTCGCTGAGTTACTCCTGCATTTTGTGTCTATCTTCGGTGTAAGCCAGCATCTGCAGTTCCTTCCTGCCATTACATATTTCTCCTTTCAGGCAAAAATATTTATTTCTAAATGTATTTATAATATTTATTTATTTATAAATGTATTTCTAATTTATTTATGGAAGCATCCTCCATCCTTGAAGAAGGGTCCCGACCCAAAACCTCATCTACTTCCTACCACAGGAGGGGCCTGAGCTGTTGAGTTCCTCCAGGACTTTGTTTTTACCTCAAGATTCCAGCATCTTCAGTCCTTTAATTAAATAGATACCAACCCCTCCATTTCTGTCGAAGATGGTGGCGTTTGGGTGTGTCAACAAATACTCTCTTGAACTTCTACATGGGATGGAGGGTGGTCTCACTCTGTAAGTGGAGGAGGACAAGGCTAGATAGGTTGGTATGGGGATGGGTAGCTGGTTAAAGTAGCTTGCATGGGTCCCAGCTGCACCTATCTTTTCGTTTGCCACATTAAACTCTGCAGACCATTCCTTTCTCTGCATCGTCTGCATCTTTGTGACAATCTCCACCTTTCTCCCTCTCTCCTGACTCATCCTATTGAATGAATAATAATTCATCACACCCTCCTCGCCTGTCACTCCCATAGACAGACGCAAAACGCCCGAGTATCATATCATATCATATCATATATATACAGCCGGAAACAGGCCTTTTCGGCCCTCCAAGTCCGTGCCGCCCAGCGATCCCCGTACATTAACACTATCCTACACCCACTAGGGACAATTTTTACATTTACCCAGCCAATTAACCTACATACCTGTACGTCTTTAGTAGGAAGTAGATGAGGTTTTGGGTCGGGACCCTTCTTCAAGGATGGAGGATGCTTGGTGGAGTGAAGTGAGGGGAAGGTGGGGGGGGGGGGGGGCAGGAGCTAACATGGGACGGGTGGAAGGAGGAACTGCAGAGGCTGGTTTAAACTGCAGACACAAAAGGCTGGAGTAACTCAGCGGGTCAGGCAGCGTCTCTGAAGAGAAGGAATAGGTGACGTTACGGGTCGAGAAGAAGGG
Organism: Rhinoraja longicauda; assembly: GCF_053455715.1. Taxonomy (NCBI): domain Eukaryota; kingdom Metazoa; phylum Chordata; class Chondrichthyes; order Rajiformes; family Arhynchobatidae; genus Rhinoraja; species Rhinoraja longicauda. Next base: position 8,475,281 of record NC_135989.1, read on the forward strand.
TCCTTTCCTTCAGAGATGCTGCCTGGCCCGCTGAGTTACTCCAGCCTTTTGTGTCTGCAGTTTAAACCAGCCTCTGCAGTTCCTCCTTCCACCCGTCCCATGCTAGCTCCTGCCCCCCCCCCCCCCCACCTTCCCCTCACCACTCCACCAAGCATCCTCCGTCCTTGAAGAAGGGTCCCGACCCAAAACCTCATCTACTTCCTACCACAGGAGGCGCCTGACCTGTTGAGTTTTTACCTCAAGATTCCAGCATCTTCAGTCGTGTGTGTCGCTAAACGTTAATGTCTCTAATTTCAAATTAACTCCTGCATTCCCTCCCCTCCCGTCCCCTCCCCACCTCCCCCTCCCTAGTCACCCTACCAGTTGCACTGGTTGCATATTTGTACCCATCTTGTTATTATACCTTTATGGCGAGACTGGAAACTTGTTCTTTGTTGAAGAAGTTTATTGCGACAGCAATATTCGATTACAACGTTTTCTTAACAAGATTACAGACAACCATTAAAACTAACTGTCCTCTTCGAAGACATCTCCCAACTTCCCTTTTCGGGCGCCAAAAGCGCACAAGACCACGCTGTCCAATCAGCGGTGTCGCTCTCTGGACCAATCCCTACAGTCGCACCCATACGTGACCTTGCTGGCCAATCTGAGGGTTCGACAACTAGGACCAATTTCTATGGTCGCTACATGACCCCCCCCAGAACCCGAGGTACGGAACCTAGCAGGGAGCCGGATTTCGCGACCAGAACGAGGAAGGAGAGGGGCAGCCTGAACCACAGGAGCAGGGGGTCCCGGACTTGGTGGAACTGCCGGAGCGGGGGGTCTTAGACTGATCGGAACTGCCGGAGGCCGGCCTCTCCGAGGTAGTTGGCCGACCAGGACTGGTTGGTCCGGATCCAAGTGCGCAGGTTTAAGCCTGGACACCGAGACGAGCTCACTCCTGCCGCCCACGTCTAAGGTGAAGGTAACCGTCCCCTTACGCAAAACCCGGAACGGCCCTTCATAGACCCTCTGCAACGGGGAACGATGGGCATCCTTACGCAGAAATACAAACTCACAGTCCTTCAGGGCAGGCGGTTCATGTACCATGGGACACCCATGACGTGAAGTCGAAACTGGGGCCAGGGAACCCACACGTGCCCGGAGAGATGCTAAGACTGACTGAACTGGAGGCAGCTGGCCGGAGGAGTCCGGAAGCAAATCCCCGGGTACTCGAAGTGGCGAGCCATACACTAGCTCCGCGGACGAAGCACCGAGATCCTGTTTAGGAGCGGTCCGGATGCCCAGAAGGACCCAGGGAAGTTGGTCTACCCAGTCCGGGCCTTCAAGCCTCGCACTGAGGGCCGCCTTGAGTTGACGGTGGAACCTCTCCACAAGCCCATTAGCCTGGGGGTGGTATGCTGTAGTGTGTTGTAACCGGGAACCGTACAGCTCTGCTAGCGTGGCCCAGTGGGTCGAAATGAACTGTGGCCCCCTGTCGGTGGTAATAACAGCCGGAACCCCGAAACGTGCTACCCAATGGAGGGCCAAAGTCCTGGCACAAGAGGCAGCAGAGGTATCTGACAATGGGAAAGCCTCTGGCCACCGGGTGAACCGATCCACCACCGTGAGGAGATGGGTGTAGCCCCGGGAGGAAGGCAAGGGCCCGACTAAATCCACGTGAATGTGGAAAAAACGGACCGCTGGGACCTCAAACTCCTGTACCGGGGCTGGACATGGCGTTGGACTTTAGCGGTCTGACAGGGAACGCAGGAACGTGCCCAACCAGCTACCTGTTTACGCAGGCCGTGCCATACAAACCAAGCGGCTACTAACGCAGAGGTGGAGCGGATGGACGGGTGCGCCAGCCCGTGAATGGCATCGAAAACCCGGCGCTGAAGGGAGGGCGGCACTACCGGCCTGGGACGGGGAAGGGAAACATCACACCAGACTTTTGTGCCTTCCGACCCGCAGGCTACCTGAGCCAACTTCAACCCCGAAGTGGTGGACTGGTATACCAAGGCGGTATCCGCCAGAAGCTGTGCCTCCGCAAGCTCCTGGGGATCCACCTCGCAGTCCACCGCTGAAATGGGGGAAAAAGCAGGCCGAGACACGGCGTCAGCAACGGCATTAAGCTTACCAGCGACATGACGGACATCGGTGGTAAACTCGGAGATGGCAGTCAGGTGCCGCTGCTGGCGGGCCGACCATGGGTCGGACAATTTGGAAAAAGCAAAAGTTAATGGTTTATGGTCCGTAAAGGCCACAAACAGGCGGCCCTCAAGGAAATACCTGAAATGACGAACAGCTAAATAGAGGGCCAGAAGCTCTCGGTCAAAGGCGCTATACTTCAGCTCAGCCGAATTCAGTTGCCGGCTGAAAAACGCCAAGGGCTGCCAAAGGCCACCGACCTGCTGCTCCAAAACCCCACCCACCGCCACGTCAGAGGCATCAACCGTCAGGGCCGTGGGGGCGGAGGCGCTCGGGTGGACCAACATGGTGGCGTCTGCCAAAGCCGCCTTAGCTGCTGCAAAAGCCGACTCTGCGGCCGGGGACCATATCAACTCTACAGGTTTACCCGCAAGGCACTGGAAGAGCGGGCGCATGACCCACGCAGCTGCTGGAACGAACCTATGGTAGAAGTTAACCATACCTACGAACTCCTGTAGACCTTTCACTGTGGTGGGCCTGGGAAATGCCCGGATAGCCTCCACCTTCTCGGGCAAAGGGGTGGCGCCGGCAGGGGTGATTCTGTGCCCTAAAAAATCGAGAGAAGGGAGGCTGAATTGACACTTGGAGGGTTGGATAATGAGCCCGTGGTCTTGGAGCCGCTGGAATACAGTCCGCAAGTGGACCAGGTGTTCCTGCACTGAGGGGCTGGTGACCAGGATGTCGTCTAAATAAATAAACGCAAAAGGTAAACCCCGACCCACACGGTCCATCAGTCGCTGGAAAGCCTGTGCCGCGTTCTTTAAACCGAAAGGCATGCGCAACCATTCCAACAACCCGAACGGAGTGATCGTGGCAGTTTTTGGTATGTCCTCCGGCCGCACAGGAATCTGGTGGTATCCTCGCACCAAGTCGATCTTGGAGAACACCACCAGCCCAGACGAGAAGTCCTGCAGGTGCGGTATGAGGTAGCGATCAGCCGTGGTGACAGCATTGAGACGCCGATAATCGCCACATGGTCTCCACCCCCCAGATGCCTTGGAGACCATATGCAACGGCGAGGCCCACGGGCTGTCGGACTGACGGACAATGCCCATTTCCTCCATCTTCCTAAATTCCTCTCGCGCCACCACCAGCTTGTCGGGCGGTAGCCTCCGGGCCCGAGCGAAAACGGGGGGACCCTCAGTGCGGATGTGGTGGACAACGTCATGCTTGGCCGAAAGGGCGTCGAAACGCTGGATGAGCAGCTCTGGAAACTCCGCCAGGACCTCAGCATACAAGGTGGGGGACGCGACGACGGCCTGGACAGTTGGGCTGGGCGGGGTGGCGGTTGTCGGAGCAACGG
>NC_135989.1:8483773-8531206 GCF_053455715.1 Rhinoraja longicauda
CACCACAGAATGGTAAGAACCTGGATCTTCAACAAACGAGGCCCACCATGGCTAACTCACTCCAGCCTTTACGTAGTCCCCGTCACTTTGAATACGTTTATTGGCCAAGTATGTGCATATACAAGGAATGTGCCTTGGTGCTCCGCTCACAAATGACAACACAAACATACAGTTAACAAATAAGAATAAAGCATAAAAACATCAAAAACAATAAGGGTACAACATTACGGTCATTTTGTTCCTCCTCTTTCAGGAATCAAGAGTGGTTCATTGTCAGATGTACCGACTATGTGGCGCGGCGGTAGAGTTGCTGCCTCTCAGCGCCAGAGACCCGGGTTCCATCCTGACCACGGGTGCTGTCTGTACGGAGTTTGTAAGAGTCAAGAGTGGGTAATTGTCAGATGTACCGACTATGTGACGCAGCGGTAGAGTTGCTGCCTCGCAGCGCCAGAGACCCGGGTTTGATCCCGACCATGGGTGCTGTCTGTACGGAGTTTGTACCTTCTCCCCGTGAACTGCGTGGGCTTTCTCCGGGCGCTCTGGTTTCCGCCCACACTCCAAAGACGTGCAGGTTTGTAGGTTAATTGGCTTCAGTAATATGGTAAATTGGCCCCCAGTGTATGTAGGATAGTGTTAGTGTGCGGGGATCGCTGGGCGGCGCGGACACCACAAGTTTCACTGAAGCCAATTGTCAAATGTACCGACAATGTGGCACAGCCGTAGAGTTGCTGCCTCGCAGCGCCAGAGACCCGGGTTCGATCCTGACTACGGGCTCCGTCTGTACGGAGTTTGTACGTTCTCCCCGTGACCTGCGTGGGTTTTCTCCGAGATCTTCGGTTTCCTCCCACACTCCAAAGACGTACAGGTTTGTAGGTTAATTGGCTGGGCAAATGTTTAAAACAAAAATAATAAAAAATGGTCCCTAGTGTGTGTCGGATAGTGTTAATGCGCGGGGATCGCTGGGCGGCGCGGACTCGGTGGGCCGAAGGGCCTGTTTCCGTGCTGTATCTCTAAATCTAAAAAAAACCTGCAAACCTGTACGTCTTTGGAGTGTGGGAGGAAACCAGAGATCCCGGAGATTCGGCTCGAAGGGCCGAATGGCCTACTCCTGATGGATGATGGTTCGGTTCGAGACCCTTCCTCAGTCTAAAGGGTCTTGACCGGAAACGTCACGCATTCCTTCTCTCCTGAGATGCTGCCTGTCCCGCTGAGTTACTCCAGCATTTTGTGTCTATCTTATGGTCTATTGTCTAAAACCCACGCAGGTCACGGGGAAAATGTACAAACTCCACGCAGACAGCACCTGTGGTCAGGATTGAACCCTGGACTCTGGCGCTGTGAGGCAGCAACTCTACCGCTGCGCCAACCGTTCTTCCTGAGCGTAGGAATGAAATACGAGCGTGGCCAGGGTGGCGTGGGTCTTTGATGATATTGACTGCCTTTCTTTTATAGTTTTTGTTTAGTTTAGAGATACAGCGCGGAAACAGGCCCTTCGGCCCACCGTGCCTGCTCCGACCAGCGATCCCCGCACACTAACACTATCCTACACACACTAGGGACAATTTTTACATTTACCAAGCCATTTAACCTACAAGCCTGTACGTCTTCTGAGGCGTGCCTCCTGTAGATCCCTTCGATGGTGGGGAGGTCAGTACCTGTGATGGACTGGAAGTGTCCACCATTCCCTGTGACTTTCTTTGTTCACACACCACCCCTCCCTCTGTGAAACCATCCAGCCCCCACCACCTATTCCTTGATCCTCACTGCGTCTGATTCCTGTAGGATCACCTTCCTCAGTGCAGTTGCTGCCTTGCAGCTCCGGAGACCCGGGTTCCATCCCGACTACGGGCGCCGTCTGTACGGAGTTTGTACGTTCTCCCCGTGACCTGCGTGGGTTTTCTCCGAGATCTTCCCTTTCCTCCCGCACTCCAAAGATGTACAGGTTTTGTAGGTTAATTGGCTTGGTGTGAATGTAAAGGTTGTCCCCAGTGTGTGTAGGATAGTGTTAGTGTGCAGGGATGGTCGTTGTGGACTCGGTGGGCCGAAGGGCTTGTTTCCACGCTGTGTCTCTAAACAAAACTAAACTAAAGGCCGGCATGTATGGCTCACCTGCACCTTCCCGAGGAGCAGCCAGGGATGGGCTATAAACACGGGTCTCCATGGCAACCCGAGAAGGGAACCAAAAAAGCACATTTTGGTAAACGCCTTCATCCTCCACAGTCCCGTTAACCTGGTGACATCTCACACCCCCCCACCCCACACACACACACCCCACACACACACACACACACACACCTACCCACCCCACACACACACACACACCTACCCACCCCACACACACACACACCTACCCACCCCACACACACACCCGCCCACCCCACACACACACACACACCCCACACACACACACACACACACCTACCCACCCCACACACACACACACCTACCCACCCCACACACACACACACACCCCACACACACACACACACACCCGCCCACCCCACACACACACACACACCCCACACACACACACACACACACCTACCCACCCCACACACACACACACACCTACCCACCCCACACACACACACACCTACCCACCCCACACACACACACCCGCCCAACCCCCCCCCACACACACCCGCCCACCCCACACACACACACCTGCCCACCCCACACACACACACCTACCCACCCCACACACACACACACACCTACCCACCCCACACACACACACACCCGCCCACCACACACACACACCTACCCACCCCACACACACACACACACCCGCCCACCCCACTCACACACCTGCCCACCCCACACACAGACACACACGCCCACCCCACACACACACCCACCCGCCCACCCCACACACACACCTGCCCACCCCACACACAGACACACACGCCCACCCCACACACACACACACACACACACACCTGCCCACCCCACACACACACACACACACCCGCCCACCCCACACACACACCTGCCCACCCCACACACACACACACCCACCCACCCCACACACACGCCCACCCCACACACACACACACACACACACACCCGCTCACCGCACACACACACACACGCCCACCCCACACACACACACACCCGCTCACCGCACACACACACACACGCCCACCCCACACACACACACCCGCTCACCGCACACACACACACACGCCCACCCCACACACACACACACACGCCCACCCCACACACACACCCTCCCCCTCTCTGATGTCTTCCACAGCCTGAACCCATCTCCCTCATCCTCAACAAGCTACCAAACCTCATCCTGAGTAACTTCCAGCCTCTACACCTCCACCTCTCTGCACTCTCTCCCCCTACACTCTCCCTCTCTCTGCGCCCTCTCCCCCACAACTCTCCCCCTACACCCTCTCCCCCTCTTTTCGTGCTCTTGTTCTATGCCTGTATGAAACTTTGCGAGTCTTCAAGGTACAACAGAAGTCTTTATTACAGTAACTCAATGCTGGCAGCAAGACAACTAAAATGGCTGCAACCCCACGATCTGACCGCACACACACACTGTGAACAGCCCAAGATAACTATGTACAACACATCTCCCTTTGTCCTGTGCAGCGCCACCTGCTGCAAGGGAGGAGCAACGGGTCCTCCCACCCCACAGAGTCCATCAAACATCACACCTCTGTACCCACTCTCCCCTACACCTCTCCCCCTCCACTCTCCCTCTCTCTGCACCCTCTCCCCTACACTCCCCCTCTCTCCACCCTCTCCCCCTACACTCCCACTCTATCTCTACACCTCTCCGTCTGTAACCTCTTGTCCTACACCTCTCCCTCGCTTTAACCTTAGTTTAGTTTAGTTTAGTTTAGTTTCGAGACCCACCTTTGGCCCACCGATTCCGCACCGACCAGCGATCCCCGCGCACTTACACTATCCAACACACACTAGGGTTAATTTACACTTATACCAAGCCAATCAACCTACAAACTTGGACGTCTTTGGAGTGTGGGAGGAAACCGGAGATCCCAGAGAAAACCCACGCAGGTCACGGGGAGAACGTACAAACTCCGTACAGACAGCACCCGTAGTCGGGATCGAACCCGGGTCTCTGGAGCTGTACCTCTGCGCCACTGTGCTGATGTAAACCTCTCCCTCTCTGTGACCACTATAATGTTGGAATACCATATTTATTGTTGCACCACCTGTTGTACCTGTGGGTCAAACGAAGGGTCAATTTGAAATGTTGCCTGACCATGTCCTCCAGAGATGTTGCCAGCTCTTTGTCTGTTTTTTGTTTGTAAACCAGCATCTGCAGTTCCTTGTATCTTTGTAGTAGTTTGGTTTAGAGATACAGCGTGGAAACAGGCCCTTCGGCCCACCGAGTCCACACCCACCAGAGCTCCCTGCACTTTAACACTATCCTACACACACTAGGGGACAATTTTACGCTTATACCAAGCCAAGTAACCTACAAACCTGTACGTCTTTGGAGTGTGGGAGGAAGCCCACACAGGTCACGGGGGGAACGTACAAACTCCACACAGACAGCACCCGTACTCAGGATTGAACCCGGGTCTCTCGCGCTGCAAGGCAGCAACTCTACCGCTGCGCCACCGTGCCGCAGTGTACTTGTGTATGGGTCGATTATAGTCATGTAAGGTACGATTGTACTGGAGGGCATATGTTTTTTTACCCGCATCAATAATACTCCCACACAGTGGCACAGTTGGCAGTGCGAGTGGCCTCACAGCACCGGAGACCCAGGTTCGATCCTGACCTCGGGTGCTGTCAGTGTGGAGTTTGCACGTTCGCCCGCCCTGTGCGCTCCAGTTTTCTCCCACATCTAGAGGAGTGAAAAGGTGCAAAGAACAAATGAATGGAAGGTCTGAAAAGAACAAACCGATGATCAAGGAAATGGACCATCCTGGGCTCTGCCTTTCCTTGATTTGTTCTTTCTACGTTTTTCATACCTCTAGTTTCCCACTGGTAGACGGAAAATGCTGGAGTAACTCAGCGGGACAGGCAGCACCTCTGGGGAGAAGGAATGGGTGACGTTTCGGGTCGAGACCCTACTTCACTCCCCTGCTCTAAGTCTGAAGAAGAGTCTCGACCCGAAATGTTGCCTATCCATTTTCTCCAGAGATGCTGCCTGACCCGTTGGGTTACTCCGGCGTTTCGTATCTGTGTTGGCATATCTGTTGTGCTGCAGCGGGCACGGTGGCGCAGCGGTAGAGTTGCTGCCTTACAGCGAATGCAGCGCCGGAGACTCAGGTTTGATCCTGACTACAGGCGCCCTCTGTACGGAGCTTGTACGTTCTCCCCGTGACCTGCATGGGTTTTCTCCGAGATCTTCGGTTTCCTCCCATACTCCAAAGACGTACAGGTATGTAGGTTAATTGGCTGGGCAAATGTTTTTTTTTAAATTGTCCCTAGTGTGTGTAGGATAGTGTTAATGTGCGGGGATCGCTGGGCGGCGCGGACTCGGTGGGCCGAAGGGCCTGTTTCCACGCTGTATCTCTAAATCTAAATCTAAATCTAAAAATCTCATTGTTCCATTTGGTTAAGTAAGTGAATAAGTTTAAGTTTGTTGGCCAAGTATGTACACACACTAGGAATGTGCCTTGGTGCTCCGCTCGCAAGTAACAACACGAACATGCAGTAAACAATTAAGAATAAAGAATAAATACCTGGAGTATTGTGTACAGTTTTGGTCTCCTAATCTGAGGAAAGACATTCTTGCCATAGAGGGAGTACAGAGAAGGTTCACCAGATTGATCCCTGGGATGGCAGGACTTTCATATGAAGAAAGACTGGATAGACTAGGCTTATACTCGTTGGAATTTAGAAGACTGAGGGGGGATCTTATTGAAACATATAAAATTCTTAAGGGGTTGGAGAGGCTAGATGCGGGAAGATTGTTCCCGATGTTGGGGAAGTCCAGAGCCAGGGGTCACATCTTAAGGATAAGGGGGAAGTCTTTTAGGACCGAGATGAGAAAACATTTCTTCACACAGAGAGTGGTGAGTCTGTGGAATTCTCTGCCACAGAAGGTAGTTGAGGCCAGTTCATTGGCTATATTTATGAGGGGGTTAGATGTGGCCCTTGTGGCTAAAGGGATCAGGGGGTATGGAGAGAAGGCAGGTACAGGTTACTGAGTTGGATGATCAGCCATGATCATATTGAATGGCGGTGCAGGCTCGAAGGGTCGAATGGCTTACTCCTGCACCTATTTTCTATATTTCTATGTTTCTATAAAACAATGAAAACATTAAGAACACAACATTATGGTTGAAACATGTGAGTGAAATAAATCAGAGCAAAAAGAGACTACAGACTTTTGGTTGTTGAGTGGAACTACTACAGCGGGGAAAAAACGCTGTTTTTATGTCTGGCTGTGGCTGCTTTGACAGTCCGGAGTCGTCTTCCAGAGGGAAGTTCTTCAAAGAGTTTGTGGCCAGGGTGAGAGGGGTCAGAAATACGTTTTCAGGACAAATAACAATGAGCCACTCCTGTCTTTCTTGGCACTCTCTGTGTCCTTCACTTCATTTAATATTCTTGTCTGGTGCAGCAAATTAATGCACTTCCTTGGCACTCTGAGGGATTAGGACACGAGTGGGGAACAAGACGTGTACTGTCAGGTTAGACAATAGACAATAGGTGCAGGAGGAGGCCATTCGGCCCTTCGAGCCAGCACCGCCATTCAATGTGATCATGGCTGATCATTCTCAATCAGTACCCCGTTCCTGCCTTCTCCCCATACCCCCTGACTCCGCTTTCCTTAAGAGCTCTGTCTAACTCTCTCCTGAAAGCATCCAGAGAATTGGCCTCCACTGCCTTCTGAGGCAGTGAATTCCACAGATTCACAACCCTCTGAGTGAAAAAGTCTATCCTCGTCTCCGTTCTAAATGGCCTGCCCCTTATTCTCAAACTGCGGCCCCTTGTTCTGGACTCCCCCAACATTGGGAACATGTTTCCTGCCTCTAATCCTTTCATGTTTCAATAAGATCCCCTCTCATCCTTCTAAATCCAGGCGTATACAAGCCCCAGTGTTTCAACACACGGTTGTGGGCGTGCAGTTTAACAGGTGGGGTTGACAATGGGACCAGCCCACATTCACTGTATAAAAAGCAAGCAGGCGTGCATCGGAGGCACTGAGTTCCTAGTACGAAGCTTGGATCAGACACTGCCTTGCACCTGTCTACCTGTCTACCTGTCTACCTGTTACTTCAGCAGCAAGATGTCTCTACAAAGGTCAGTGACATCCTACAGCAGCGTCGGTGGTCCCAGACTTAGCTCCTGCAAGCGCCCGGGCTTCTCGAGTTCTTCCATGCAGAACTACAGCTCCCGACCGCTGGCTAGCTCCTGCAACGTGGGCTACAGGGGCGGCTTGGGTATGTACTCCAGAGTTGGCCTTGGCTCCAGCCTTGGCTCCAGCCTCTCCTCCAGCTCCTACTCCATCATGCCAGGCGGCTGCGTGATCAACAACGAGAAGGACACCATGCAGCAGCTCAACGAACGCCTGTCCAGGTACCTGGACAAGGTCCGCTCCCTCGAGGAGTCCAACAGCCAGCTGGACATGGAGATCCGGGCGCTCGGCTCCTCCAACACCTGCGAAGGCTTCGACTGGTCCACTTACAACGGCGCGGTCATACCTCTGCAGAAGCAGGTACGTTCAAAGGGCAGGACTCTCCACCAGCAGTCCACAGAAAATGGGTCTCCACCCCGAAACCTCACCCATTCCCTCTCTCCAGAGATGCTGCCCGACCTGCTGAGTTACTCCAGCACTCTGTGATTTGCTTTGGACAACAGACAGTAGGTGCAGGAGTAGGCCATTAAAAGATAGAGCTCTTAATGAAAGTGGAGTCAGGGGGGTACGGGGAGAGGGCAGGAACGGGGTACTGATTGAGAATGATCAGCCATGATCATATTGAATGGTGGTGCTGGCTCGAAGGGCCGAATGGCCTACTCCTGCACCTATTGTCTATTGTCTATTCGAGTTGGAGGAACTCAGCGGGTCAGGCAGCATCTGTGGTGGGAAATAGACAGACCAGGTTTGGAGTGGGGACCATATTCTAAAGACACTATCGCACCTATAGTCCCCTTGTTCCCTGTTCCCTTCCATGTAAGGTCCATTCCTCTAGCTTACGTTTCTGTTTATTATCACCATGTGTACCCAGGTGAATACCTGTACCTGTACCTTTTCAATTGATGGGGCTGCACGGTGGAACAGCGGTAGAGTCGGTGCCTTACAGTGCCAGGGACCAGGGTTCGATCCTGACTATGGATGCTGTTAGTACGTTCTCCCCGTGACCGCCTGGGTTTTCTCCGGGTGCTCAGATTTCCTCCCACATCCCAAAGACGTGCACGTTTGTAGGTGAATTAGCTTTCAGTAAAATTGTAAATTGTCCCTAGCGTGTGCGGGATAGAACTAGTGTATGGGGTGATCGCCGGTTGACTCGATGGGCCGAAGGGCTTGGTTCCACGCTGTATGTCTAATGTGCAGTGAAGAGCTTTGTTTTGCATGCTGTCCAAACAGATCAGATGTACCACACGTAAAATACAACCAAGTCAAACACAAGTCGAGAAAAGGGGAAGATACAGTGAAAAATACTATTCTCAGCATTGTAGTGCATTGTTGAGTCAGCAGAAGGGTCTCAACCTGAAATATCACCCATTCCTTCTCTCCTGAGATGCTGCCTGTCCCGCTGAGTTACTCCAGCATTTTGTGTCTATCTTCGATTTAAACCAGCATCTGCAGTTCCTTCCTGCACATGATAACACATCAGTTCCATAGACAAAGTCCACACTGGGGGAGAGGTGGATCGGACGGTAGCCTGGCTTATAGCAGGACCGTCCAGAAGCCTGAGAACTGAGGGGAAGAAGTTGTTCCTGGGTCTAGCTGTGTGCGCACTTTCAATCTTCTGTCCATTTGGTCTGACGAGAGTGGGGAGAGGAAGGCTTGCAGTTCACTCCTGTTCCTCTCCTTCTCTGACACCCTCTAATTTGCGGAATGCAGTGCAGTTGTACACACACCAACGCAAACCACCAGAGGGTTCAGAAAGACGATCCCAGCAACGCGTCGTGGAACGCAAACAGGGCAGAGTGACCATCCACTGCATCCTGACCTGTCCCCAGCCGTCCCGACTATGTCTTGCTGCTGGGGCCCAATAGGGCAGGGCGAGAGAGTGAGGCCGACGGTCTGTGCAACTCCCCCTCACTTAAATCCAAGTCAAGCGCAAATCATGACTTCAACCTCGGCCAGCGTACCACGGCTGGCGGCGATCCCAATCAGCGGCCGAAATAATAAGACTGAAAGTGCAGTCATGGTCATCTTCGAACCCCCCGAAGGACGAACAACAACAACAACAACACTCTCTCTCTCTCTCCCTCTCTCTCTCCGCCCCTCCCCCACCCCTCGTCATCCTGCTAGTCCCACTGTTCGCATCCACATCTCCTTCCATTATCACCTCTTCCACAGCTAACAATGGGCCATTGTTGGCACGGCACTGCCCCGGTAGAGTTGCTGCCTCATAGCGCCAGAGACCCCGGTTCGATCCTGACCACGGGTGCTGCCTGTATGGAGTCTGTACATTTTTTCCGTGACCTGCGTGGGTTTTCTCCGGGTGCTCTGGTTTCCTCCCACACTCCAAAGACATGCAGGTGTGTAGGCTAATTGGCTTGGTATAATTGTAAATTGTCCCTAGTGTGTGTAGGTTAGTGTAAGTGTGCGAGGATCGCTGGTCGCCGCGGAAGACCTATTTCCACACTGGATCTAAACAAAACTAAACTTTGTGGGCGAGGTTTGTAGGGAAAAAGACTGCAGATGCTGGTTTAAATGGAAGGTAGACACAAAATGCTGGAGTAACTCAGCGGGACAGGCAGCATCTCTGGAGAGAAGGGATGGGTGACGTTTCAGGTCGAGACCCTTCTTCAGTCTGAAGAAGGGTCTCGACCCCAAACATCACGCATTCCTTCTCCCCGAGGCACTGATTGACCCGCTGAGTTGCTCCAGCATTTTGTGTCTACCTTAAGTTCCACCTTTCCTTGGTCATTGGTGCTGGCTCTGATTTTGTTCTGAACTTTTTCATACCTCTAGCTTCCCTCTCCCCACTCACTCTGTCTGTCATAGAAACATAGAAAATAGGTTCTGGAGGAGGCCATTCGGCCCCGTCGAGCCAGCACCGCCATTCATTGTGATCATAGCTGATCATCCACAATCAGTACCCCGTGCCTGCCTTCTCCCCATTTCCCTTTATTCCACTAGCCCCTAGAGCTCTATCTAACTCTGTCTTAAATCCATCCAGTGATTTGGCCTCCACTGCCTTCTGTGGCAGAGAATTCCACAAATTCACAACTCTCTGGTGAAAAGGTTCCTCCTGACCTCAGTTTTAAATGGCTCCCCTTTTATTCTAAACTGTGGCCCCTGGTTCTGGACTCCCCCAACACTGGCAACATTTTTCCTGCATATAGCTTGTCCAGTCCTTTTATAATGTTATATGTCTCTATAAGATTCCCTCTCATCCTTCTAAACTCCAGTGAATACAAGACCTCAGGGTCTCGACCCAAAACGGCACCATTCCTTTTCTCAGAGATGCTGCCTGGCCCGCTGAGTTACTCCAGCATTTTGTGCCCACCCGCTTGACTTTCTCTTCAAACTCTCTCAGATCATCGATGCCTTGCTGCAGAATGCCTCGTATCGCACTGGAGACGGACAATGCCAAACTGGCTGCTGAGGACTTCCAGAGCAAGTAAGTGACCTCGTTCCTTCTTTAAATCAAAGCCCTACACGTTGAAGGGCATCAGTTTCAAAGACAACGTCCACCATCCACAACGAGTCACAGAGTGATACAGTGTGGAAACAGGCCCTTCGACCCAACTTGCCCACACCGGCCAACATGTCCCAGCTACACTAGTCGCACTTGCCTGAGGTGGAGGTCAATCTGACGGTACTCGAAGGGTCTCAACCCAAAACGTCACCTATTCCTTCTCTCCAGAGATGCTGACCCTGAAGAGAAGGAATCTCTCCAGAGTTACTCCAGCTTTTTGTGTCTTATCTTCGGTTTTAACCAGGGGAGAGGTGAATCGGACCTGGCTTTTAGCAGGGCCGTTCAGAAGCCTGATAACTGAGGGGAAGAAGTTGTTCCCGAGTCTGGCGTGTGTGCGCACTTTCAATCTTCTGTCCATTTGGTCTGACGAGAGTGGGGAGAGGAAGGCTTGCAGTTCACCTCTCTTCTCTTCCTTATCTGACACTCTTCCCCCTCCATGTCGCAACCCAGCGGTATGAACGTTGACTTCTCCAATTTACAAAATGACCACCTGCATTCCCTCCCTCTCTCGCATTCTCTCTCCTGCATTCCCTCTCTCTCTTGCTTCTCTCCTCCTGCATTCTCTCTCTCTCTTGCATCTCTCTCTCTCTCTTACATTCTCTCTCTCTCTCTCTCTCTCTCTCTCTCTCTCTCTCTCTCTCTCTCTTCTCTCTCTCTCTCTCTCTCTCTCTCTCTCTCTCTATCTCTCTCTCTCTCTCATCTCTCTCTCTCTCTCTCTCTCTCGTCTCTCTCTCTCTCTCTCTCTCTCTTATCCCCTCTCTCTCTCTTGCATTCCCTCTCTCTCTTGCTTTCTCTCTCCTGCATTCTCTCTCTCTCTTGCATTCTCTCTCTCTCTCTCTCTCTCTCGTCTCTCTCTCTCTCTCTACTCTCATCTCTCTCTCTCTCTCTCCTCTCTCTCGCTCTCTCTCTCTCTCTCTCTTGCATTCCCTCTCTCTCTTGCTTTCTCTCTCCTGCATTCTCTCTCTCTTGCATTCCTCTCTCTTTCACTCTCTTTCTCTCTCTCTTTTGGAGCAAGTAAACAACCCATTTCCTTTCTTATAATAAAAATCCCAACCATGGCCTTTCCTCGGCTGGTATTCCTTTTGCGGGTGACAGGCGTCCACGGTGGCGGCAGCAGTAGAGTTGCTGCCTCACAGCGCCAGAGACCGGGTTGGATCCTGACTACGGGCGCTGTCCTGTACGGAGTTTGTACTTTCTCCCCGTGACCACGTGGGTTTCTCTCCGGGATCTCCGGTTTCCTCCCACACTCCAAAGACGTACAGGATTGTAGGATGATTGGCTTGGTATGATTGTAAACATTGTCCCTAGTGGTGTGTAGGATAGTGTGTGGGGATCGCTGGTAGGAGCGGACTTGGTGGGCTGAAGGGCCTGTTTCCGCGCTGTTTCTGCGACACTTCAACTAAACGTTGTGGGCTCCATCTTACTCTAAAACGAACACTAAAACTAGGCAGGGTTGTTGGGCCAACCTCTGTGTCTCTCTCTCTCTCCTGCCCCGTCTGCTCTGGGTCATTGAGACAGAGGATGGGGAATGGTGGGGGGGGAAGGAAAGGTGGAAGCGAGGGTTTCTGCAGTTTCAAGACAGTTACATTTAGCTCCTGGGGCTAACGGAAATCAAGGGGAGAAAAGCAGGAACGGGGTACTGATTTTGGATGATCATCCATGATTGAATGGCGGGTGCAGGCTCGAAGGGGCCCAATGACCCACTCCTGCACCTATTTTCAACGTTTCTCTGGTGTTGTGGTGATTGCTTGTTTCCCCATGTGTTACAGGTGGCAGATGGAGCAGGGTCTCAGGATGTCGGTGGAGGCCGACATTGATGGCCTCCACAATCTGAAGGCCACCTACCTGCAGATACAGGGGGAACCTGACCGATGACATTGCCGGGCTGCAGGACGAGATCGCCTACCTGAAGAAGAACCCACGAGGAGGTGGGGTGGCCCTGTCAAGCGCTGGGACTTAGTGCGGTGCAGAGCCAGAGTCCCCGGTTCGATCCTGACCTCGGGTGCCGTCTGTACAGAGTCCACTTCCCACACACAAGGGGCAATTTGCCAGAGGCCAATTAACCTGCAAACCTGCAGGTCTTTGGGACGTGGGAGGGAAATGTGTGCCAAGGGTCACGGGGGGTGGGGGGGAAGGCAGGAGAATGGGGTTGAGAGGGAAACGGCGCTGTTGACTTGATGGGACGAATGGCCTAACTCTGCTCCTACAACTGATGAACCCGGTCACAGAGAGAACGTGCCAACTCCACATAGACAGATGCCGAGCTCAGGATTGAACCCGGGTCTCTGGCGCTGTGAGGCACAGCTCTACCAGCTGCGCTACCGTGCCAGTGCCACCTCCCTGTAGTGAAGTGGTACAAAGGTAACAATGGAGGGCATAGACCAGGTGAATAGCGCAGTAGAAAAAAGGGTCCCCACCCGAAACGTTGTCTATCCCGTATCCCCAAAGATACTGCCTGGCCCGAGACACAAAGTGCTGGAGTAACTCAGCGGGTCAGGCAGCATCTCCGGAGAGAAGGAATGGGTGACGTTTCGGGTCGAGACCCTTCCGTCTGAAGAAGGGTCCCGTCCCGAAACATCTGAGGAAGAGTCTCGACCCGAAACGTCACCCATTCCTTCTCTCCAGAGATGCTGCCCGTCCGCTGAGTTACTCCAGCACTTTGTGTCTATTTTCAGTGCAAACCAGCACCTGCAGTTCCTTCCTACACAATGATACTGCCTGGCCCACTGAGTTACTGCAGCAGTTGGTGACACCAAAAGGCCGACACGGTCCGCTTGCCCGGCACATGAAACTCCATGGACCTCCTGTTGCCCGATTCCCACCACTTCCCAGCGGTTGTCCATTTGCAATGCTGGACCAGGCAAATAGAGAGCTGGTGAAGGTACCAAGGGTTGCTGCTTTGACTGCCCACTCAGGCAGTGAGTTTCAGACCCCTCCGTCCCTTAGACGGGGAATAATTATCTCATGGAATCCTTCTGAGATCTTGGTCCCAACTTTCCTCGCAGAGTTTGTTTGAGCAGCGGTAGAGTTGCAGTCTCGCAGCGCCAGAGACCCTGGATCAATCCTGTCCATGGGTGCTGTCTGTACGGAGTTTGTACCTTCTCCCTGTGTGGGTTCTCAACGGATGCTCAGGTTCCCTCCCAAACTCTAAACACGTCGGGTTTGTAGGTTCATTGCCAACGTAAATTGTCCCGAGTGTGTAGGATAGTGCTCGCGCCAGGGGTTATGGGGAGAAGGCAGGAGGGGGAAAAATAGTTGAGGGGGAAAGATAGTTCAGCCATGATTGAATGGTGGAGTAGACCCGATGGGCCGAATGGCCAAATTCTGCTCCTATCACTTATGACCATGAGGTTACTGTTTGAGGTGACCGCTGGTCCGGGCCGGACTCGGTGGGCTGAAGGGCCTGTTTCCGTGCTGTAAGAGTGAACGATACTGCACTAGAGGTTCAGCACGTGTAGTGTTGTTAGACAGATACGGACGGGGGGGGGGGGGGGGGGGGGGGGGGGGTGGGGGGGGGGGGGGGGGGAGGAGGGGGAGGAGGGGAGGGGGGGGGGAGTCACTGGGGGTGGTGCTGACTTTGCTCTCTGTCCCTGTCTCTTTCAGGAGCTCAGGATGTTGCGCCAACATAGGTCCCAGGACATACAAGTAGAGGTGGACTCGGAGCCAGGCGAAAGCCTGGAGCAGGTCATGGCTCAGCTCAGAGAGCAATACGCAAAGATGGCCGGTGAAAACAAGGCAGGCATGGAGAAATGGTACCAGACCAGGTAAGGATTGGACTGGCCGCTCACAGCAGCCCAACCTCCACCATGCTCAAGCACTGCTTGCCTTGAGACTCCCTGACGGTGGACACGGGCTTGTGGAGGGCAAGGCCGCCATGATGGCTCGTCCACTCTGGCAGCTGGAGCTTCCTAACTGGACATCGCCTCTCCGGCCCACGGCCTCACCACCCTCTCCCAGACTCCTGTCTCCCTCAGACGCTCCGGGTCGGCCACAGGCCGCTGGGAAAGGCCGGGATAGAGTGGATGTGGAGTGGATGCTTCCACCAGTGGGAGAGTCCACGACCAGAGGCCACAGCCTCAGAATAATAGGTAGCTGAGGGGTAATGTTCACACAAAGCGAGGTGGGACCAGCATGGAACCAGCTGCCACAGGAGGTCTTTGAGGCAGGTACCATGGCAACGTTTGAGAAACATTTGGACAGGTGCATGGATGGGACAGGTTTGGTGGGATAGCTGCCGAACGCAGGCAGCTGAGACCCGTGTAGATTAGACAGGTTGGCCAGTGTGGGCAAGTTGGGCCGAAGGGCCTGTTTCCACGCTGGATCACTCCATGACCCGGTGACTATGTGAATGCAACCCTTTGTTCCCCAACACACTGCGGCCCCACACAGGCTCAGCGTGGACAATGAAGTCACAGCAAGGAGTTGCAGCCTGAGCAGAGGCCCAGGGATTGTACTCTGGTCCAGAACACGCCCCCTCCCTCCACACACTGTCCACCTGGTCCCACACACTCGCCTGCAATGGAAGGACTGTGCAGGAGTTGTGAACCAGTGCGGGCACGAACCGCACGAGGAGATGCCCAGACCACTGGTGTGGGGTGCTCTCTGTGCCAGCGCTGCCACTGTGGGCAGCCCAGTGCCCCTGGATCACCACTCTGTCACCACACACCACCGCTCACACCCCCTGCCCGGTCTCACCACCCCCTCCTCTCTAACCCACCCCCCCCCCCTCCCATTATTCATTTCCCAGCTGGTGATTAAACAAACGACGGTCGTTGAGAACACCCAGGCTATGGATGGGGTCATGAGCGAGCTGAGTCAATATCGCCACCAGATGCAGGAGATGGAGATGGAGTACAACAGTTTACTTGGAAGTGTAAGTGACTTGTGGTAACGTGCAGCCCACTGGTGTGGGGGTGATGTTTACCCCAGAACCTCTAGTCCTGATCTACCCCCCCTCACCCACCCCTCACCCACCACCCAACCCCCCTCACCGTCCACCCACCCCCCTCACCCACCCCTCACCCACCCCTTCACCCACCCTCACCCTCCCACCTCACCCACCCCTCACCCACCCCCTTCACCCACCCTCCCACCTCACCCACCGCCTCACCCTCACCCACCCCTTCACCGTCTCCCACCTCCTCTCACCCCACACACCTCACCCACCCCCTTCACCCACCTCACCCACCCCCCTCACCCACCCTCACCCACCCCGCCCACCCACCGCCTCACCCACCCCCCCTCACCCTCACCCACCCCTTCACCGTCTCCCACCTCCTCTCACCCACACACCTCACCCACCTCCTCTCACCCAGCCTCCCAACCCTCTCCCTCACCCTCACCCCCCTCACCCTCACCCCCCCTCACCCACCACCCCCCTCCCCCTCACCCACCCCCCTCTCCCCGCCCACCCCTGGACCTACGGTTGGGAGCAGCCCATTGAGACGGGAGGTCAGACTGACAGAGGTGACCGTGTGCTTTCAGATCAATGCTTTGAGGAACACCCTGGGGCAGATCGAGGGAAGTTATGAGATGCAGCTCCAGGGTCTGCAGACCAGCCTCGCTCATCTGGAGGGTGATCTGGGCCGGATCAGGCAAGAACTGATGCACCAGAACGGAGAGTACGAGAAGCTGCTGAACATCAAGATGAGGCTGGAGGCTGAGATCGCCCAGTACAGAGTCCTGCTGAGCGGAGGGCAGAGGTGAGGAGAGATGGGGCAGAGGAGAAGGGCTTACACCTCAACTAAGGAATGCCTACTCTGGTCGAGGACGTCCCTACCCTCACTCTACGCAGGTGACCCAAACCCACCTGGAAAATATCCCCTTCTCACGCAACTGCGGTAGAGTTGCTGACTCACACCACCAGAGACCCGGCCGGGTTCCATCCTGACTACGGGTGCTGTCTGTACGGAGTTCGCACGTTCTTCCCCTGACCGTGTGGGTTTTCTCCAGGTGCTCCGGTTTCGCCCCACCTAAACTACGGACATTTGGAAATATCTAAGGAATGCGGTTCCCTAGTTTAGCTTGGTTTAGAGATACAGTACGGAACCAGGCCCTTCGGCCCACCGGGTCCATGCCGATCAGCGTTCCACGTACACTAGCACTATCCTACACACACTAGGGACAATTTACAATCTTTACCGAAGCCAATTAACCTACAAACCTGTACGTCTTTGGAGTGTGGGAGGAAAGCGGAGAAAACCCACGCAGGTCATTGGGAGAACTTTATAGATTCCGTACAGACAGCACCCGTACTGAGGGATTGGACTTGGGTCTCTGGCGCTGTAAGGCAGCAACTCTACCGCCGTGCCATTGCACTGCCCAGTTCTAGATGCCCTGCCTCTCAAACCCTGTTAATGATAACATTTGAAACACGGAGAAGTGTAGGACAAAAGGTGCTGGAGTAACAGGGCAGGTCGGCCAGACTCCCTGGGGGACATGGCTAGGTGACATTTTGGGTCAAGACCTTTCATCAGACTCCGAAATGTCACCTATCCATGTTTTCCAGAGATGCTGCCTGACCCGCTCAGATGTTCTCAGTTATTACGTACTTCTACGTATTATCTGGCATCTCTAGTCCTTTGTTGCTACACAGAGCAGTACAGCACAGGGAAAGGCCCTTCGGCCCACAATGTCCATGATTCCAATTTGAACTAGTATCCTCTGGCCTGCACGTGATCCATCTGATTGTCACAGATTGAGTGAATGACTAGGATCCTAAGTTTAGTTTCGAGATACACTAGCACTCCCCTACACACGCGAGGGACAGTTTCCAATTTTACCAAAGCCAATTAACCTGCAAACCTGTGCAGCTTTGGAGTGTGGGAAGAAACCGGAGCACCCGGGAAAACCCCACGCAGGTCACGGGGAGAACGTACAAACTCCACACAGGCAAGCTCCCGTAGTCAGGATCAAACCCAG
Source organism: Rhinoraja longicauda (assembly GCF_053455715.1). Taxonomy (NCBI): domain Eukaryota; kingdom Metazoa; phylum Chordata; class Chondrichthyes; order Rajiformes; family Arhynchobatidae; genus Rhinoraja; species Rhinoraja longicauda. The sequence goes on from NC_135989.1 coordinate 8,501,512, forward strand.
GTCTCACGTGCCATAGTAACATAGCAACTCTACCGCCGCGCCCGCACAATCAGTGGGAGACTTTTAATATCACGACACCTGCTTAGTTTTTGAGAGGGATTAAGAGTTTTGACATCACATGCACAGAAAGTAGGAAGACGATTTCTTAAAGCAGGACTTTAGAAGCTGCTTCCATTAATAGGGGTATAGTTCATTTAGTTCAGTTTAGCTTTGCTTCGAGATACAACCCACAAACTCCATGCCGACCATCTACCGCCCATTCACATAGTTCTATGCTCTCCTAGTTTGTCATCCATTCCCGACACACTCAGGGCAATTGACAGAGGGCCAATTAACCTACAAAACATGCACGTCTTTGGGATGTGAGAGGAAACCGGAGCACCCCGGAGAAAACCCACACGATCACAGGGAGAATGCGCAAACTCCGTACAGATAGCACCCGAAGACCAAAGATACCAGAGGAGCAAGAAAGACCACTCGGCCCTAAAAGCCGTAGTATGTCATGGCGCCATTTTAGTAGGCAGAAACTTGCAGAAACATTTTAAAAGAAAAATAACAAAAATCTGTGAATTGATAGATGAGATATGTTCTGCATTTTAATGGTATCATCACACATACTGTTCCCCCAAAACACTGATTACACTGCGAGAGGCATAATGAACGGCGGGTTTTGCTTACTAAAATGGCTCCTTTGCGTACTGCACTTCAGTATAGGCGATTTCAACGGAGTGGTCCATCTTGTTCCTCTAGTATCTTTGCCGAAGACAATAGACAATAGACAATAGGTGCAGGAGGAGGCCATTCGGCCCTTCGAGCCAGCACCACCATTCAATGTGATCATGGCTGATCATTCTCAATCAGTACCCCGTTCCTGCCTTCTCCCCATACCCCCTGACTCCGCTATCCTTAAGAGCTCTATCCAGCTCTCTCTTGAATACATTCAGAGAATTGGCCTCCACTGCCTTCTGAGGCAGAGAATTCCACAGATTCACAACTCTCTGACTGATTTATTTTTTTCCTCATCTCAGTTCTAAATGGCCTACCCCTTATTCTTAAACTGTGGCCCCTGGTTCTGGACTCCCCCAAGATTGGGAACATTGAAAAGAGGAGGAATGGGTGATGTTTCGGGTTGACACCCTTGTTCCCGAGGCTGGGATCGAACCCGAGTCTCTGGCACTGTGAGGCAGCAGCTCTACCAGCTGCGCCACCGTGCTGTAACAAACTTGTGATTCTGTAAAGGCATGGCTGAAACTGGAGGATGTTGGGAGAGGGGTGGGGTTGATAGGGCAGGTATTGGGGGAGGGTGGGGGAGAAGGGGTGGTGGATAAAGGAAAAACCAGTACTGTGTAAGAGAGCCACTTTAATAATCATCCTTTTTACTTTTTAGCATCAATACCTCTGGAGGTTCTTCATCGATTGTCTCACAATCCTATTCCAGTAAGTGTCCAAGTAGGTTCATGCCGAATGTGATAGATACAGCATGGGAACAGGCCCTTCGGCCCACTGAGCCCACACCGACCATCGATCGTCCGTTCACACTAGTTCTGTGCTATCCCACTTTCTCATCGGGTCAGGGGGCAGGAGGGAGGATAAGGGGGGTTGAGGGGGAGGCGGAGGAGAGGGGGGAGGAGAGAGGAGAGGGTGCTGCACCAATGCAGGAGAGGTTTGGGCCCAACGGGCCTACTTGGTCTAGTCCTTGATAATGCTGGCTGACCTGCACCATTGACCGACACTGGGTTTGTCTGTGGAACTGATGCGCTACATGGCTGACAACTATGTCCTGCACTCCGTATCCAACCTATCTACTGTACTGCAGTTTGGTTTGCATGTGTTTATGCAAATGTTTATGCATATGTTTATGCATATGTTTTGCATATGTTTATGCAAAGCACTATCTGGTCTGATTGAATAGCACGCGAGACAAAGCTTTTCACTGTACCTCGGTACCTGCGATGATAATAAACCTAAACCAGATGTCTTGAGATGAGCTGCAATGAGTCTATTTAGCGATGAGTTCAATCCGGAATGTTCTTTCTTTTGCAGCGTGTCCAGCTTCTTCTGTGACCACGTAAGTTGACTTGGTTTTCTCCTGACTTTGGGAAGGCATTGCGTCCATTAGACACCAGGATATTTTCAGTGCTTTGGTCCGGTGCTGGGGGATCTCAGTGGCTCATGCAGCATCTGTGGAGGAAATAGCCAGGCGACGTTTTAGTTCGGGACCCTTCTGATGGAGTAAGGAGGGAGGTGGGGTGGGACCAGGCCTGGCAAGTGATGGATGGACAAGTACTAGTTTCACTGTCGTCCTGTTGCGTTTCACTGTCCGCGTATCTCGTTATCACCTACCCTACAGCCAACAATGGACCATTGTGGGCTCGGCCTTTCCTTGATCGCCCTTGCATTTTGCATGTCTTTCATTCACTTGTTCTATGTGCCTTCCATATCTCTCGTTTCCCTTTCCCCTGACTCTCAGTCTGAAAAAGGGTCTTGACCCAAAAAGTCACCCATTCCTTTTCTCCAGAGATGCCCCCTGACCCGCTGAGTTACTCCAGCTTTTTGTCTCTATCTTGAGTGTTGGAAGGCAATGTGTATAAAGGAACTGCAGATGCTGTGATGTACAGAAGATAGACACAAAGTGCTGGAATAACTCAGCGGGTCGGGCAGCATCTCCGGAGTAAAAGGACAGGTGATAGGAGAAGATTCTGAAGTAAGGTCCCAACCAAAAACATAGTCCATCCATTCCCTTCACAGATAGACAATAGACAATAGACAATAGGTGCAGGAGTAGGCCATTCAGCCCTTCGAGCCAGCACCGCCATTCAATGCGATCATGGCTGATCACTCTCAATCAGTACCCCGTTCCTGCCCTCTCCCCATACCCCCTCACTCCGCTATCCTTAAGAGCTCTATCCAGCTCTCTCTTGAAAGCATCCAACGAACTGGCCTCCACTGCCTTCTGAGGCAGAGAATTCCACACCTTCACCACTCTCTGACTGAAAAAGTTCTTCCTCATCTCCGTTCTAAATGGCCTACCCCTTATTCTTAAACTGTGGCCCCTTGTTCTGGACTCCCCCAACATTGGGAACATGTTTCCTGCCTCTAACGTGTCCAATCCCCTAATTATCTTATATGTTTCAATAAGATCCCCCCTCATCCTTCTAAATTCCAGTGTATACAAGCCTAATTGCTCCAGCCTTTCAACATACGACAGTCCCGCCATTCCGGGAATTAACCCAGTGAACCTACGCTGCACGCCTGACCCGCCGAGTTCCTCCAGCACTTTGTGTTTTGAATTTAATCCAGTGCTCGATTCACCTAATATAGTCAAAGAGTGGAAACGGGCCCTTCGGCCCAACTTGTCAACATATCCCAGCTACACTAGTCCCACCTGCCCGCATTTGGCCCATATCCATTCAAACTTGTGCTATCCATGTACCTGCCTAACTGTTTCTTAAGCGTTGGGATAGTCCCAGGAACTGCACAAGTCAGACGCAGAGTGACTTCCAAGGCACTCAGAGAATTGAAGTGAACAGGATTCTCCAAATGCTTGGGACCAATGACTAATGTTAGAAACTGCCGATGCCAGTTTAAACCGAAGGTAGACTCAGCGGGTCAGGCAGCATCTCTGGAGAGATGGAATAGGTGGCGTTTGGGGTCGAGACCCTTCCACCTAGGACTGAGATGGGGAAAAACCTTTTCACCCAGAGTGGTGAATCTGTGGAATTCGCTGCCACAGAAGGCAGTGGAGGCCATTTTACTGGATGTGCTCGAGAGAGAGTTAGATTTAGCTCTTCGGGCTAACGGAATCAAGGGATATGGGGAGAAAGCAGGAACGGGGTACTGATTTAGGATGCTCATCCACGATCCCATTGAATGGCGAAGGGTCGAATGGCCTACTCCTGCACCTATTGTCTATATTTCTTCAGAAGGGATTGGAGTACAGTTGTGTCTCAGAGGGAGGGGAGGGTTCCAGGAAACGCCCTGCCTTTTATTCTCATCTTGTAGAGTGTATATGATGTGACTCTGTGAAGACTAACTTATCTTTTTCTTCTCTTTTTTTTAACAGAACAAAAGTCATCACAGGTAATAAACCTTTCTTCTTATCCCCTCGTAACTGTTTGGAAGGATATGAGTTGTGAATGTGTGGCACATAGAATGGGGGGGGGGGGGGTGGTGGGGGGGCAGAGCTACAGGGAGAGGTTGGGCATGCTGGGACTTTATTCCTTGGCGTGCAGGAGGATGAGGGGTGATCGTGTAGAGGTGCGTAAGATAGCGAGAGGAATCGAGAGTACACACACCTAGAGTGGGGGAATCGAGAACCGGAGGACAGGGCTTTGAGGTGAGAGAGGGGGGAAGATTTAATAGAAACCCGAAGGGTAACATTTTTACACAAAGGGTGGTGGGTGTATGGAATGAGCTGCTGGAAGAGGTAGTTGAAGCACGTTCTATCGTAATGTTTAAGAGGCATTTGGACAGTTGCGAGGAGAGGATAGGTTTAGAGGGTTTTGGGCAAGTGGGACAAGTGTGGATGGGGTATGTTGGTCGGCGTGGGCAAGCTGGGCTGAAGGATCTGTTTCCATTCTGTCTGATTCTACGACTCTATGACTCGACAACAGTACAGCACAGGAACAGGCTCTTTGGAGTTTGCACGTTCTCCCTGCGACCGCGTGGGTCTGTGCCAAACAGGACGGCAAGATAAACTAATCTCCTCTGTCTGCACGTGAACCATAACCCCTCCATTCCCTGCTATCCAATGCAATTATATTGAGATCGTGGACCAAGAGAAGGGATCCCTGGGCCGGTGGGGAGTGAAGGAAACGCAGTCGAGTGAGTGGAGGATATCACACTGGGCTGTTCACGTAGAAGGTCGATCTCTTCTGTTATCAGTTCAGAGAAGACGCAGTCAGAGAAATGAGGCTTGTCTGATGTTGATAAGTCCACCACCCACCCATTATGTCCTTCTTGGTATCACAAAATGCTGGAGTCACTCAGCGGGTCAGGCAGCATCTCTGGAGAGAACAAATGGGCGATGTTTCGGGTCGAGGCCCTTCCTCAGACTTCTGAAGAAAGGTCTCAACCTGAAATGTCACCCATTCCTTCTCTCCAGAGATGCTGCCTGACCCGCTGAGTGACTCCGGCATTTTGTGATGCCTTCGATTTGTACCAGCACCTGCAGTTATTTTCCTACACAACATGTCCTTCTTGGTAAATCTACAACCTTTTTACTGGAGGACAGTGGTTACTTGATTACTGGAATTGATGCATTGAAAGACACAGCACGGAAACAGGCCCTTCAACCCACTGAGACCACACTGACAATCGGTCACCCATTCACACTAGTTCTATGGATAGATATAAAATGGTGGAGCAGCTCAGGTCAGGCAGTATCTCCAGGAAATGTGGAGAGGTGACGTTTCAAGTCGAGATCCTCCCCCAATCCAGACCCCAAACGTCGTTATCCATGTCCTCCAGAAATGCTGCCTGACCAGCTGAGTTACTCCACCATTTTGGGATCCATCTTTGGTATAAACCAACAAGATGAATACGTGGCTTGAAAAATGGTGCAAGGGGGAGGGATTCAAATTTCTAGGACATTGGAACCAGTTCTGGGGGAGGTGGGACCAGTACAAACAGGACGGTCTGCACCTGAGCTGGAATGGAACCAACGTCCTAGGGGGAGTGTTTGCTAGTGCTGTCGGGGAGGATTTAAACTAATGCGGCAGGGGGATGGGAGCATGAGCAGAGAGACAGAGGGGTGTAAAATGAGGGTAGAAGCAATAGGTAGCAAGGTGAAAAGTAAAAGTGGCAGGCAGACAAATCCAGTGCAAAAATCAAAAAGGGCCACTTCTCAACATAATTGTATAAGGTGAAGAGTGTTGTAAAAACAAGCCTGAAGGCTTTGTGTCTCAATGCAAGGAACATTCGTAATAAGGTGGATGATTTGAATGTGCAGATAGTTATTAATGAATGTGATATAGTTGGGATTATGGAGACATGGCTCCAGGGTGACCAAGGCTGGGAGCTGAACATCCAGGGATATTCAATATTCAGGAGGGATAGACAGAAAGGAAAAGGAGGTGGGGTAGCGTTGCTGGTTAGATTAACGCAATAGAAAGGAAGGACATTAGCTTGGAGGATGTGGAATCGATATGGGTAGAGCTGCGAAACACTAAGGGGCAGAAAACGCTAGTGGGAGTTGTGTACAGGCCACCTAACAGTAGTAGTAGAGTTGGGGATGGCATCAAACAGGAAATTAGAAATGCATGCAACAAAGGTAAAACAGTTATAATGGGTGATTTTAATCTACATATAGAGTCCTGGATTCGATCTGTCTGTGTGGAGTTTGCACGTTCTCCCTCCCACATCCCAAAGCCGTGCGTGTTCGTAGGTCAATTGCCTTCTGTAAGCTGTAAGAGTGTCCCCTAGTATAGGGGATGGTGCTAGTATTGAGGGATCACTGGTCGACGTGGACTCGGTGGGCCAAAGGGCCTGTTCCACACTATATCTCCAAAGTCTAATGTCTAAAGGTGAAAGAGTGAAGTGTGAAACCCCCCGTTTGTTTGGTGTCTTTACAGAAAAGAAGACAACATCTCGGTACTAAGGAGAAAGACTGGGCCTGTGGTCCAATCCGAGGCGGTGGACTGAGACCCCTCCCCAGCTCCCCACATCTCCATCCGTTTACTGGGACCTCCACTGGGATGCCTGGCGCTTTGGGACCTGCTGCTCCCGTGTGCCCTGGGAGGCGCACGGCAAAGATACTAGAGGAGCAAGATAGACCGCTCGACCCTAAAAACCGTAGTACGTCAAGGCGCCATTTTAGTTGGCAGAAACTTGCAGAAACATTTAAAAAGAAAAATAACAAAAACCTGCGAATTGATAGATGAGATATATTCTGCATTTTAATGGTATCATCACACATACTGTTACCCCTTAAACACCGATTACACTGTGAGAGGCGGGTTTTGCTTACTAAAATGGCGGACGTTCCGCTCCTTTGCGTACTACACTTCAGTATAGGCGATTTCAATGGAGTGGTTCATCTTGCTCCTCTAGTATCTTAGTTGCACGGGGAAGAATCTCACCCACTGCGCACGGATGGATCATTGCCGGATTCAACGCTCGGATAGCCACAGAGACGGAGAAACACGACCTGTCCCCCCCTCCCCCCCCCCCTTGCTTTAGCTGGTGCTGGTGGCTTTATAAGAATGTCCGATAACACTGGTCCCCTCCCTCCCGCCAACCCCACCCTCCCTCAGGCCATTGCCAGGAGCTGTCCTGGGTGCTGATCCCCACCCTGACTGTCGCCCACAACACAACGCTGGCTCCAAAGGACATAAAGCGCTGGAGTAACTCAGCGGGTCAGGCAGCATCCCTGGGGAAATGTGTAGAAAGGAACTGCAGATGCTGGCTTCTGCCCAAGATAGACACCAAGTGCTGGAGTAACTCAACGGGTCAGGCGGCATCTCTGGAGAAAGATGGACGGGTTTGTCCTTGAGTCGTGATCCGAAACGTCACCCATCCATAGATGCTGCCTGACCCGCTGAGTTACTCCAGGCTCTGTGTCCATCTTCGGCATCTCTGAAGAACGTGGATAGGTGCAGTTTCGGATCACGACCCTTCTTCAGATTGATTTTGATGGGGGGGGGGGGGAGAAGAAAGCAGGGGGAAAGAATGAAGAAAGGGGGAAGATCTATCTTCTTCCCCTCCCCACCCACCCACCCCCCCCTCTCCCACCCACTCCAACAATCAGTCTGAAGAAAGGTCCCGACCCGAAACGTCACCAATCCATGCTCTCCAGAGAAGCTGCCTGGGCTGCTGAGTTACTCCGGCACTTTGTGTCCTTTTGCGTGCTAACCAGGGTCTGCGGTTCCTTGTTTCGACGACACTGGCATCCTGGGGGCTAATTCACAACCCCCTGGCGGCTGGCATTTGACCTGCCATCTCGCCATGGGACCTGTGCCAGGGAAATCTCGCTGCGTGCCGGGGAGACTTGTCATGGCGTGGAGGTCTGGACCCAGGTTCCTGTGGGTGACCAGCCTCCCTCCATCCCCTCCATGGACACTCCTGAACCCCCTCACATCCATCCCCTTTGTGTTTGCGTGCATTTTGCTCAAATCCAATAAATACTCTCATTCCCGGCTCACCCTGTGTGTTGTGACTCATTTTGTCTTCACGAGGGAAATAGGAACCTAAAGCAAATGCTCGGAGTCTCAGCTTCGGCGATCGGCGTCAGTCTTTCACTCCACACTCTATCCTCAACTTCATTCACAGAGCAGAACAGCACAGGAACAGGCCCTTCGGCCCACAATAGCTGCCTGGAGGGAACAGCTTTAACGTGAGAGAGGAAAAAGTTTAAAGTGTGGGCGGTCACGGTGGCGCAGCGGTAGAGTTGCTGCCTTACAACGCAGCGCCAGAGACCCGGGTTCCATCCTGACTACAGCTGCTGCCTGTATGGAGTTTGCACGTTCTCCCCGTGACCTGCGTGGGTTTTCCCTGGGTGCTCCGGTTTCCTCCCGCACTCTAAAGACGTACAGGTGTGCAGGTTAATTGGCTTGGTATAATTGTAAATTGTCCCTGGAGTGTATAGGATAGTATATGTGTGCAGGGATCACTGGTTGGCACAGGTTGGGTGGGCTGAAGGGCCTTTTTAATGGTCTGTATCTCTAAACTAAACTAAACTAAAGGAGGTGGGCAGGCAAGTTGTTTTACACAGAGAGGCCTGAATGTTTGGAACACATTGAACATGATGTTAGTTTAGTTTAGATTTTAGTTTAGTTTAGTTTAGTGACAATAAGTTTAGTTTAAAGTGACCATAAACTAAACTACGGTAGACACAAAATTCTTCTGAAGAAGAGTCTCGACGTGAAACGTCACCCATTCCTTCTCTCCCGAGATGCTGCCTGACCCGTTGAGTTACTCCAGCATTTTGTGTCTACCTTCGATTTTAACCAGCATCTGTAGTTATTTGTCCTATAAACTAAGCTAATGTCACGTGTACCGAGGTACAGTGAAAAGCTTTTATGTTGCGTGCTTTCCAGTCAGCGGAAAGACTATACATGATTACTACCAAGCTGTCCACAGTGTACAGCTACAGGAAAAAGGGAATAACGTTTAGTACAAGATATAAGTGCAGTGACATCTGAATAAAGATAGTCCAAGTGTCTTCAGTGAGGTAGATGGTAGGTCAGGACCTACCAACCTCTAGTTGGTTCAGTTGCCCAGTTAAATTACTCTCCTTTGCCTGCATGTGATCCATTCCCTGCATATCCATGTGCTTATCCAGGCACTCACCAGCCACCTGTGTAAAAACAACCTACCAGCTCATCTCTAAACGTTGCCCCTCTCCCCTTAAAGTCGTGCTCTCTCTAGTACTTGATGTTTCCAACCTGGGGGAGAAGGTTCTCACTGTCTAAAACACGTAAGGGCTGGTGTAACGGGCGGCACGGTGGCGCAGCGGTAGAGAGATTTCAAACCGTTTGATTTCTCGGCGATTCGCGCCGAGATCCACTACGATCTTTGGAAGACTCCTCACGATCACGCCCGCGACACCCCGGCGAACTGTCGGCAACAGCCTAGTCACCGGCAGTCGCCTTAAAATCGCCTAAGTGGGACAGGCCCTTAAAGATCTTAGAGAAAACCCACGCTGATCACATGGGCAGAACGTACAAACTCCGTACACACAGGGTCGGTGGGCTGAAGGGCCTGTTTCCGCGTTGTATCTCTAAACTAAACTAAGGGGGCTGGCAGAGATAGGTGGGGCAGGACAAAGGGAAGTGATAGGTGGATACAATTGCGGGGGGGGAAGAGGGATTGGGAGGGAGGAGGGGTGGAGTAAGTGACAAGAGCTGGAGGTAACAAGGAGACAGAGAAGGAGTGAAATGTGAACCCGGAGGGAACTAACACTTGTTCTTCCAGTTTAATCCTATCATTATAACAGAGTGTATAATACTCCCTCACTTCCTAAAATCTGTGCCTACAAGTCTGGAGTACAAGTCGCAGCTACAATGTTGAAACCTGTTATATAATTGGACAGACGAATTCTTTCGACTTTAGTCTTTAGAGGCAGAGGGTGGAAGCAGGCCCTTCGGCCCACAGAGACCGTGCCAGCGATCACCGGGTACGCAAGCACTACCCTACAAAGTAAACGTAATTTACAATTTATAGAAGCCAACTGACCTATGGAATCCGGAGCACCCGGTGAAAGCCCATGCGGTCACGGGGAGAACGTACAAACTCCGTACAGGCAACACTACACCACCCGTGGTCAGGATTGAACCCAGGTCTCTGGCGCCATAAGGCAGCAACTCTAACAGCTGCACCTCTGGTACAATGTGTAGAACAAAGGGGAAGGTACAGAGTGCAGGATATAGTCCTCAGCATTGTCGTATGTTGAAGTGCATCAGTACCTTACAGAAGTGTTCGCAGTGAACTTAGGCCAACCAGATCTCCCGGTTGCCACCCACTTTAACCCCTCTTCCTATTACCATACTGACCTTTAAAAGACATTTGGACAGGTTCACAGAGTGGTACAGTGTGGAAACAGGCTCTTCGGCCCAACCTGCCCTCACCGGCCAACATGTCCCAGCTACACTAGTCCCACCTGCCTGCGTTTGGTCCATATCCCTCCTGTCCATGTACCTGTGCCATGAATAGGAAGGGGCCAATGGATGTGGGCCAAACGCTGGCAGGTGGGACTGGTGTAGTTGGGGCATGTGGCCAGCATGGGGGAGGTGGGCTGAAGGGCCTGTTTCGGTGCCGTGCGATTCTGTGGCTCGATGACCTTTCCGAGCCGGCCCTCCTCCATTGCCAGTGTGGCCTCATGCAAACTGGGGGACAGCTCCACATATTTTGCTCAATGGTATCAGCCTTGGTATCCGCCCGCAGATGTGAACGCTGGATTCTCCAATTTATGCCAACCCCCTCCCCCCACCCCACTAGGACGTACCTCTTCCCCCCCCTCCCTGCTCCCACCCCACCCCACTCCATCCCCTTCGCCCCTCCCACCCCCATCCCACTCCATCCCCTTCCACCCCCATCCCTCCCTCTGGCTTTACATTTCACTCCTCCTCTCCTCATCTGACATCCCACTGTCCACTTTTCACCTCCAGCCTTTATCACTTGGGGGTCACGGTGGCGCGGCGGTAGAGTTGCTGCCTTACAGCGAATGCAGCGCCTGAGACCCGGGTTCCATCCCGACTACTGTACGGAGTTTGTACGTTCTCCCCGTGACCTGCGTGGGTTTTCTCCAAGATCTTCGGTTTCCTCCCACACTCCAGAGACGTACAGGTTTGCAGGTTAATTAGCTCAGTAAATGTATAAATTGTCCCTAGTGTGTGTAGGATAGTGTTAATGTGTGGGGATCGCTGGTCAGCACGGACCCGGTGGGCCGAAGGGCCTGTTTCCGCGCTGTATCTCCAAACTAAACCTACGCCACGCATCTGTCAAACCCCCCCCACCCATCTATATCCACCCATCACTTGCCAGGCTTTGTCCTGCCCCTGCCCCCACCCCTCTTCTCCAGCATTCAACCCCCCCCCCCATCTGGACATACCCGACCTAAAAGGTTGTTTGTCCATTTACGAGATAAATAGGCACAAAGTGCGTCAGCAGCTCAGCTGGTCGGGCAGCACCTCTGGAGAGCATGTCCTCCACAGATGCTGCCTGACCCGCCACGTTCCTCCAGCACTTTGTGCCTTGCTCAAGATTCCAGCATCTGCAGTTCCTTGCGTCACTGCTTGCACAGAATGATGGGCAGGAAGGAACTGCAGATGCTGGTTTATACCAACGATAAGACACAAAGCGCTGGAGTAACTCAGCGGGATGGGCAGCATCTCTGGAGGGAAAGGATGGGTGACGTTTCAGGTCAGGAATCTTCTTCAGACTGAAAGTAGAGATCTACTTTCCTTTACTCACAGCCTGAAGGAACCCAATCCATAAACGTCGGCCATCTTTATCCTCCAGAGATGCAGCCTGACTTGCCGAGTTCCTCCAGCACTTTGTGCCTTGTTCAAGATTCGGGCACCTGCAGTTCCTTGTGTCTGCATTTTGCTGCTTGCACGGATCCATGGGTTCGATTGTTCGACTCAAACAAACACACAACGCAGGATCAGTGAGAGGGGAGATGCATTTATTGATAGACTTTGAACAGAAAGCAAACACAGGAAGCGTGGACAGAGTGCCCTGAAACTCCCACCAACAGCGAGTCCCCTCGGGAGGTCCAAGCCCCGAGTCCCCGGGTCCACCCTCATGACCAGTGGCCCTGGGACCCCGTGAGGCTCCCGGATGGTGTAGCAGGGAGATGACGGACGAATGGCCTGCAGTGGGTCAGGAGGTCGTCTCCCGGCAGCAACGTTGGATGGTGCCAATGCGCGTGGGAGTGGACGGGGGGGTGGGTGGGTGGGGGGGCGTGTGGCACCATCACCACGTCAATGGTACCAATGCAAGTAGTTATGGGCTGAGCGGCAATGGGTGGCACTCAGAGGCAGCACCCAGCGGGCACGGAGAGGAGGGGGCAGAGATGTACTCGGGCATGATGGTCAACCAAAGACGAAACCCCGTCAAGGCCCTTCTGCCCACCGAGTCCATGCCGGCCCATTCACACTAGTTCTACCATGCCAGTCCACATTCACATCCACCTCCTGCACACACACGAGGAGGCAATTTACAGATGGCCACAAACTCGTGCGCCTTTGGGATGTGGGAGGAAACCGGAGGAAACCCACGCAGGTCACGGGGAGAAGGCGCAAACTCCGCACAGGCAGCACCCGAGGTCAGGATCGAACCCGGGTCTCCGGCGCTGCGAGGCAGCGGTTCAACCCGCTGCACCACCCGTGCCGGCCGTGAGGTGGAGCCATCTCCACGATGACCGCCTGGGGCCGTGGTACGGGAGCCCCTTGTCCAACGAGTACAAACATCCTGCCCCACCTCCCGTGTTTGAGAAGCGTCACAGCGTGAAGAGCAGAGTGCAGAGGGGGGGGTGGGGCAGAGGGGGGGGGTGATGGAGAGGAGGGGTGGGGGCAGAGGGGGAGATGATGGAGAGGAGGGGTGGGGCCGGATGGGAGGGGAGGGAGTGGAGTGGACAGGGTGGGGGTGGAATGAAGGGGAAGGGTGGGGGGGGGGGGGGTGGTGGGGGTTGGAGGGGAGGTGTGGGGGGGTGGAATGGACAGAGTGGGGGATGGACGGGTGGGGTGGGGGGTGGAGTGGAGAGGGTTGGAGGGGTGAGGAGAGGAGAGGGTTGGAGGGGTGAGGAGAGGAGAGGGTTGGAGGGGTGGGGAGAGGAGAGGGTTGGAGGGGTGGGGAGAGGAGAGGGTTGGAGGGGTGGAGAGAGGAGACGGTTGGAGGGGTGGGGAGAGGAGAGGGTTGGAGGGGTGGGGAGAGGAGAGGGTTAGAGGGGTGGGGAGAGGAGGGGGATGGAGGGGAGGGGAGAGGAGGGGGATGGAGGGGAGGGGGGTGGACAGGAGGGGAGGGGGATGGAGGGGAGACGTAGTCTGAGAGCCCACAGTCCAGGGTTCCAATAACAGTCACAGAAGGAAGCGTGAGTTGGGGGGGGGAGTTGATCCAGGGTCATCCGAAGCCCCTCAGGAACGGCGTCTTCATTTCGTAACCGTTTCTAAAACAAATCAGATAATCCACGTTAACTCTGCTGGCCTGGGTCTTGCTTTAATTTGGTTTAGTTTATTGTCATTGCTCAGAATCCCTTGATCCCTCCCAACCCTCTCTCTCCTTTCACCCACTTCCCAACGCACACCTCACCTGCTTCACAGGCTGGTGAAACACTCCCAAAGTCCACAATCTCCCTTCTAATCAGACATAGACCAGCACAGCACAGGACTAGAGGGTGTGAGCTGTAGGGAGAGGTTGAGCAGGCTGGGTCTCTATTCCATGGAGCGCAGGAGGATGAGGGGAGATCTTATAGAGGTGTACAAAATCATGAGAGGAATAGATCGGGTTGATGCACAGAGTCTTTTACCCAGAGTAGGGGAATCGAGGACCAGAGGACACAGGTTCAAGGTGAAGGGGAAAAGATTTAATAAGAATCCGAGGGGTAACTTTTTCACACAGAGGGTGGTGGTGTGTATGGAACAAGCTGCCAGAGGAGGTAGTTGAGGCAGGGACTATCCATCGTTTGAGAAACAGTTGGGCAGGTACATGGATAGGACAGGTTTGGAGGGATATGGACCAAACGCAGGCAAGTGGGACTAGAGTAGCTGGGACATTGTTGGCCGCTGTGGGCAAGTTGGGCTGAAGGGCCTGTTTCCACACTGTATCACTCTATGACTCTCTATGACTATGACAGGCCCTTCGGCCCACAATGTCCGTGCCAAACACGTTCATGTGATAGGATCAGAATTAGGCCATTCGGCCCTTCGAGTCTACTCCGCCATTCAATCATGGCTGATCTATCTCCCCCTCTTGACCCCATTCTCCTGCCTTCTCCCCATAACATCCCCTCTCACCTTAAAACTATGTCCTCTTGTATTTGATATTTCCACGCTGGCAAAAAGGTTCTGCTTCCTTGGGAGCTCCTCTGTCCCTCCCTTCCCCTCCTCCTTCCCAGATCTCCCTCTATCTTCCTGTCTCCACCTATATCCTTCCTTTGTCCCACCCCCGACATCAGTCTGAAGAAGGGTCTCGACCCGAAACGTCACCCATTCCTTCTCTCCCGAGATGCTGCCTGACCTGCTGAGTTACTCCAGCATTTTGTGAATAAATCGATTTGTACCAGCATCTGCAGTTATTTTCTTATACTACTGGTTGCTCCACTGCGATTTCTCTTCGAGGTATGTCCACTTTGAAGAAGTTCTCCTCCTCTCTTCGACGAGAGTTCAGTAACATGCTCTCTCGCTGCTCCCCCTCTGTGATTTCTCCTGCCCTCCTACTCTACGACCACATCTTGACCCAGACTCGCTACCACAGCCACATCTGCTTCCTTGGGAGCTCCTCTGTCCCTCCCTTCCCCTCCTCCTTCCCAGATCTCCCTCTATCTTCCTGTCTCCACCTATATCCTTCCTTTGTCCCACCCCCGACATCAGTCTGAAGAAGGGTCTCGACCCGAAACGTCACCCATTCCTTCTCTCCCGAGATGCTGCCTGACCTGCTGAGTTACTCCAGCATTTTGTGAATAAAAAGGTTCTGTCTACGCTACCTATGCCTCTCAGAATTTTTTGTACTTCTATCAAGTCCCTCCTCAACCTCCGACTTTCCAGATAAAACAATCTCGGTCTATCCAAACCTCTCCCTGTAGCTGAAACCCTCTAATCCAGGCTGCATTCTGGAGCCTCAACACTTGTTCAGAATGCTATCAGGTCTCCTCTCAAGCTCTGAATTAAAGGACGTTTCTTTAGGAAGGAGATGAGGAGGAATTTCTTTCGTCAGAAGGTGGCAAATCTGTGGAATTCATTGCCACAGAAAGCTGTGGAGGCCAAGTCAATGAATATATTTAAGGCAGGGATAGATAGATTCTTATTCTGGGTGCCAGTGGGTAGGGGGAGAAGGCAGGAGAATGGGGTTAGGAGGGAGAGATAGATCAGCCATGATTGAATGGCGGGAGTAGATTTGATGGGCCGAATGGCCTAATTCTGCTCCTATCACCTATGAACTGATGGAGTAAAGGGGGTCACTTACGTCTGCTTTCAGTAACGCTCCTGAAAAAGATCAAAGGATGGCAGAGTCAGTGGGAATCCAGCGCACAGACAATCATCACACATACCGCAAGACTGCAACCTCGGCATATCCTCACCATATCCTCACTATATCCCCACCATATCCTCACCATATCCTCACTATATCCCCACCATATCCCCACCATACCCCCACCATATCCTCACCATATCCTCACTATGTCCCCACCATATCCCCACCATACCCCCACCATATCCCCACCATACCCCCACCATATCCTCACCATATCCTCACTATATCCCCACCATATCCCCACCATCCCAAACCCCAGTGTGGTCCTCAGATATGTTGTGTGAAGATTGGAGTTCGAGGACCGCACTGTGGTGCAGTGGGTGGAACTGCTGCCTCGAGCACCAGAGGCCTGGGTTCGATGCTGACATCGGGTGCTGTCTGTGTGTGTGCGTGCGTGCGTGTGTCTGTGTGTGTGTGTGCGTGTGCCTGTGTGTGCGTGCGTGTGTGTCTGTGTGTGTGTGTCTGTGTGTGTGCGTGCATGCGTGTCTGTGTGTGTGCGTGCGTGTGTGCGTGTGTGCGTGCGTGTGTGTGTGTGTGCGTGCGTGTGTGTGTGTGTGCGCGTGCGTGAGTGTCTGTGTGTGTCTGTGTGTGTGTGCCTGTGTGTGCGTGTCTGTGTGTGTGTGTGTGTGTGTCTGTGTCTGTGCATGTCTGTGTGCGTGTGTGTGTGCGTGTGTCTGTGTGCGTGCGTGTGTGCGTGTGGAGTTTACACGTTCCCTCTGTGACTGCGTGGGTTTCCTCCAGGTGCCCCTGACTCTGTAAGAAGTGTAGATTTCCACAAATCGTTTAACTTCTATATAAGCGTTTTATTACAAATACAATGCAGAGAGCAAGTGAGGAAACCTCTGCATGGCACACCTCATGGTTACAAAGTGAAACCAATGTAATCAGCAGCATAATACAGGTAACACTACCAAAACCAGGCATGGATCATAGATCAGGTCAGCAATACGAACGTCAGGCATGGATCAATCGGCCTAGGGGATTGATCGACAGACTCCTCCTGCACCCCAAAGAAGCGAGGGTTTGCAGGATAATTGGCCCTCTGGTGTGTAGAGAGTGGATGAGAATGTGGGAATAGAACATAGAACGAGTGTGAACGGATGATCGATGGTTGGTGTGGACTCGATGGGCCAAAGGGCCTGTTTCCAGGCCTTATCGATCGGTCAATATAAGATGAGAGAATGGATTTACCCACTTTCTGCCTTTACCCAAAGTTGCACTAACCAAAAAATTGGTATATTATTGCTTTAAGAATGTCCCAACATGGTTTTGTTCCATTACCATTAACACATGACACATTGGTTGTTGTTGGCAAACTGTATGAATGGCAGATTAACTGGAGTAACTCAGCGGGACGGGCAGCTTCTCTGGAGCAAAGGAATGGGTGACGTTTCGGGTCGAGACCCTTCTTCAGTCTGGGAATCAGGGGAATGGGAAATGAGAGATATAGACAGTGAAGTAGAGAGATATAGAACAGTGAGTGAAAGAAGAAAGTGCAGAGAAGTAACAATGATAAAGACACAGGCCATTGTCAGCTGTTGGCTAGGTGCGAAAGAGTACAGCCCATGGGACGCAACAAGATGACTTTGAGTGGGAAGGAACTGCAGATGCTGGTTTAAAGATAGACACAAAAAGCTGGAGTAGCTCAGCGGGACAGGCAGCATCTCTGGAGAGAAGGAATGGGTGGCGTTTCAGGTTGAGACCCTGGTACGACTTGGGTGGGGGAGGGATGGACACAAAGGGTTACTTGAAGTTAGGGAAATCACCTGTACGAATAGCCGCATTGATTAATGTTGTACGACGTTAATTATGAATTAGGAACAAAAGTTCTTTGTTAAGGAACAAAATGGAGCTTCTTCCAAGGGCTCAGACATAGGCTTTGGATCGCATCTCCAAATTTCCCAGACCAAACACTCATATCTATAGGTGCAACTTACGTGATAGTTACTTTGCCTCCTGATGCTAAGGTTGGACAGGAAAAAAAAACAAGTGGTTATCCAACAGTTTGAAGAACCACAGCTTAAAGTGTAATAACGCTCCGATATCCCAGCACCCAACGGTCGGAAACTGGACAAGAAAGAGTTGGATGGAGCTCTAGGGGCTAGTGGAATCAAAGGGATATGGGGAGAAGGCAGGAACGGGTTACTGATTGTAGATGATCAGCCATGATCACAATGAATGGCGGTGCTGGCTCGAAGGGCCGAATGGCCTCCTCCTGCACCTATTTTCTATGTTTCTATGAACTGCAGTCGCTGGAACATAGAAACATAGAAAACAGGTGCAGGAGGAGGCCATTCAGCCCTTCAAGCCTGTACGCACCGCCATTCATTGTGATCATGACTGATCATCCACAATCAACAACCGGTGCCTGCCTTCTCCCCATATCCCTTGATTCCACTAGCCCCTAGAGCTATATCCAACAATCTCTTAAATCCATCCAGTGAATTGGCCCCCACTGCCCTCTGTGGCAGAGAATTCCACAAATCCACAACTCTGGGTGAAAAAGTTCTTTCTCACCTCAGTTTTAAATGGCGCCCCCTTTATTCGAAACTTGAGCAAAATACACAAAGTGCTGGAGTAATTTAGCATGTCGGGCATCATCTGTGGAGGGGAGTGGACAGGAAGCCATCCGGGTCTTTAGTTTAGACTTTGGAGATTCAGCCCTCTGTGGCAATGAGTTCCACAAGTTAAGGGATTATGCAGCGGGATTCAGAACGTTATGAATGGAGGCAAACGTATAGGAGGTCGGTGCAGTCTGGTGTCAAATATTAGGACCTGCAGACAGATGGGGTAAAGGGTCGAGGGACACTTTTCATCCATGGCAAGAAAAATTGAGGATTAATGAATGGGAATTTCTTTAGCCAGAGGGTGGTGAATCTGTGGAATTCATTGCCGCAGATGGCTGTGGAGGCCAAGTCAATGGGTAATTTTAAAGCAGAGATTGAGGGGTTATTGATTAGTACAGGCATCAACGGTTGCAGGGAGATGGCAGGCGAACGGGGTTGTGAGGGAAAAATAGATCAGCCATGATCGAATGGCAGAGCAGACTCGATGGGCTGAATGCCCTAATTCTGCCCCATCATCCTACGGTATTATGATCCCAATACCCTTCACCATTACACAAAGCTTCTCCCTCACGCAAAGCGGTAGGAATGACGTTGGAAAACTTACTGTTCTGGCCACTTGAGATGCTGGAAGAGAATCCACTGCTGGACCTAATCATGTTAGAGAGGGAAGAATGGGGGGAAAAGAAGGAAAACGGAGTTTGTCAGCAACGATTTACACAAAATGGAGATTCACAAAACCGGGTGGGGAACTGTGCGGTCCTGGCCACAACTCTGCACTCTGTGGTCGAAGGCAATACCCAAGGAGATGAGTGGCGAAGACATCAATTCCCCTTGGAAACCACAACACAGGAAATCTCAGAAGCCTCAGTCCAACAGTGTGGGACACAAGAAGGTGGAGTAACTCAGCGGGCCAGGCAGCATCTCTGGGGGAAAGGCATCCGTGACGTTTCGGGTCGAGACCCTTCATCAGACTGAGAGTCAGGGGAAAGGGAAACGAGAGATGTGGAAGGTAAATGCAACACCCTGGCACAGCGGTAGAGTGGCTGCCTCGCACACTAGGGACAATTTACAATGATACCAAGCCAATTAACCTTCAAACCTGTACGCCTTTGGAGTGTGGGAGGAAACCGGAGATCTCGGGGTAAACCCACGCAGGTCACGGGGAGAACGTACAAACTCCGTACAGACAGCACCCGTAGTCAGGATCGAACCCGGGTCTCTGGCGATGTACAGCAGCAACGCTACCACTGGGCGGCACGGTGGCGCAGCGGCAGAGTTGCTGCCTTACAGCGAATGCAGCGCCGGAGACTCAGGTTCGATCCTGACTACGGGCGCCGTCTGTACGGAGTTTGTACGTTCTCCCCGTGACCTGCGTGGGTTCTCTCCGAGATCTTCGGTTTCCTCCCGCACTCCAAAGCCGTGCAGGTTTGCAGGTTCATTGCCCTGGTATAAATGTATAATTGTCCCCCGGGAGTGTAGGGTTGTGTTAATGTGCGGGGATCGCTGGTCGGTGCGGACCCGGTGGGCCAAAGGGTCTGTTTCCGTGCTGTATCTCTAAACTAAAGTAAATGAATGAAAGATATGCAAAGAAAGCAGCGACGATCAAAGAAAGGAGGAGCCCACAGTAGCCCATTGTTGGCTGTGGGGAGGCAAAAATGAGTTATGTACAGAGTGAAACTCAACCAGATTACAGTTCTGTACCATATCTATGCCTTTCATAATTCTATATACTCCTCTCTCCCCACCCCTCCTCCCCCAAGCTGTTTTCCAGGATCTGACCGCCCCACTAACTTGCTGCTCCAACTCAAATCAAAGTGAAAATTATAGCATAATGTGGCCATTCAGCCCCGTGCCACTGTGGCGATGAGAAACGGATATAGTGCAGGAAGGAACAGCCGATGCTGGTTTACACTGGCGACAGACACAAAATGCTGGAGTATCTCCGCGGGACAGGCAGCATCTCTGGAGAGAAGGAATGGGTGGCGTTTCGGGTTGAGAAGACAGGGTCAATAAAACACTTGACTCTTGGACTGATATCGTCGTGGCTGAGCACGCAACCTATTCCCAACTTCAAGCTTTCTTTCATTTCCAAAATCCTGACTCTTGGATGCCTTACCCTTGGTGCCCGCTCAGCAAGACTCTGTACTGGCCGATCTCAGCCTCCAGCCTCATCTTGATGTTCAGCAGCTTCTCGTACTCTCCGTTCTGGTGCATCAGTTCTTGCCTGATCCGGCCCAGATCACCCTCCAGATGAGCGAGGCTGGTCTGCAGACCATGGAGCTGCATCTCATAACTTCCCTCGATCTGCCCCAGGGTGTTCCCCAAAGCGTTGATCTGAAAGCACACGGTCACCTCTGTCAGTCTGACCTCCCGTCTCAATGGGCTGCTCCCAACCGTAGGTCCAGGGGTGGGCGGGGAGAGGGGGGTGGGTGAGGGGTGGGTGGGGGGTGAAGGGGGTGGGTGAGGGTGAGGTGGGTGGGTGAGGGTGAGGGAGGGAGGGGGTGAGGGGTGGGGTGGGTGAGGGGGATGGGGGGGGGTGGGTGAGGGTGGTGAGGGGGAGGGGTGGGTGGGGGGGTGAAGGGGGTGGGTGAGGGGGAGGTGGGTGGGTGAGGGGGAGGTGGGTGGGTGAGGGAGGGAGGGGGTGAGGGGTGGGGTGGGTGAGGGAGATGGGGGGTGGCAGGTGAGGGGGTGGGTGAGGGGGGTGGGTGAGGGGGTGGGTGAGGGTGGGTGAGGGGGTGGGTGAAGGGGGTGGGTGAGGGGTGGGTGAGGGAGAGGTTTGGGGGGTTGGGTGAGGAGGGGTGATGGTGAGGGGGTGGGTGAGGGGGGGTGATGGTGAGGGGGTGGGTGAGGGGGGGTGATGGTGAGGGGTGGGTGAGGAGGGGTGATGGTGAGGGGGTGGGTGAGGAGGGGTGAAGGGGTGGGTGAAGAGGGTGGGTGAGGGTCTCCAACACCGGTGGCACCAGCTGTGCCCGCACCCTGTGAGATCATGACTAGAGGTTCTGGGGTAAACATCACCCCCACACCAGTGGGCTGCACGTTACCACAAGTCACTTACACTTCCAAGTAAACTGTTGTACTCCATCTCCATCTCCTGCATCTGGTGGCGATATTGACTCAGCTCGTTCCTGACCCCATCCATAGCCTGGGTGTTCTCAGCGACCGTCGTTTGTTTAATCACCAGCTGGGAAATGAATAATGGGAGGAGGGGGGGGGGGGGGGTTAGAGAGGAGGGGGTGGTGAGACCGGGCAGGGGGTGTGAGCGGTGGTGTGTGGTGACAGAGTGGTGATCCAGGGGCACTGGGCTGCCCACAGTGGCAGCGCTGGCACAGAGAGCACCCCACAACAGTGGTCTGGGCATCTCCTCGTGCGGTTCGTGCCCGCACTGGTTCACAACTCCTGCACAGTCCTTCCATTGCAGGCGAGTGTGTGGGACCAGGTGGACAGTGTGTGGAGGGAGGGGGCGTGTTCTGGGCCAGAGTACAATCCCTGGGCCTCTGCTCAGGCTGCAACTCCTTGCTGTGACTTCATTGTCCACGCTGAGCCTGTGTGGGGCCGCAGTGTGTTGGGGAACAAAGGGTTGCATTCACACAGTCACCGGGTCATGGAGTGTTCCAGCGTGGAAACAGGCCCTTCGGCCCAACTTGCCCACACTGGCCAACATGTCTAATCTACACGGGTCTCAGCTGCCTGCGTTCGGCAGCTATCCCACCAAACCTGTCCCATCCATGCACCTGTCCAAATGTTTCTCAAACGTTGCCATGGTACCTGCCTCAAAGACCTCCTGTGGCAGCTGGTTCCATGCTGGTCCCACCTCGCTTTGTGTGAATATTACCCCTCAGGCTCCTCTCCTGCCTCTCACGGCCTCTGGCAGTCCCACACCACCCTCCAGCCCCTGCCATCCCTCTGACGTTTGGAGCCCCCAGGGAATTAAACGTTGGGACGGGAGGCGGCTGTTGGGCTCAACATCAACAGCCAGAAACCCCAGAAACCACCCAGAGGAGCGCTTCACACTGGAGGCCCAGCTCACAAGATCTAGGAGCAGAATCAGGCCATTCGGCCCATCGAGTCTATTCCGCCATTCAAACATGGCTGACCCTCTCAACCCTATCATCCTGCCTTCGCCCCACAACCCCTGACACCCCGTACTAATCAACAATCTGCCAGTCTCCGTCTTAAAAATACCCAATGACTTGTCCCCCACTGCCGTCTGTGGCAATGAGTTCCACAGATTCACCGCCCTCTGACTGAAGACATGCCTCCTCATCTCCTTTCTCAAGCTACGTCCTATTATTCTGAGGCTGTGGCCTCTGGTCGTGGACTCTCCCACTGGTGGAAGCATCCACTCCACATCCACTCTATCCCGGCCTTTCCCAGCGGCCTGTGGCCGACCCGGAGCGTCTGAGGGAGACAGGAGCCTGGGAGAGGGTGGTGAGGCCGTGGGCCGGAGAGGCGATGTCCAGTTGGGAAGCTCCAGCTGCCAGAGTGGACGAGCCATCATGGCGGCCTTGCCCTCCACAAGCCCGTGTCCACCGTCAGGGAGTCTCAAGGCAAGCAGTGCTTGAGCATGGTGGAGGTTGGGCTGCTGTGAGCGGCCAGTCCAATCCTTACCTGGTCCTGGTACCATTTCTCCATGCCTGCCTTGTTTTCACCGGCCATCTTTGCGTATTGCTCTCTGAGCTGAGCCATGACCTGCTCCAGGCTTTCGCCTGGCTCCGAGTCCACCTCTACTTGTATGTCCTGGGACCTATGTTGGCGCAACATCCTGAGCTCCTGAAAGAGACAGGGACAGAGAGCAAGGTCAGCACCACCCCCAGTGACTCCCCCCCCCCCTCCCCTCCTCCCCCCCCCCCTCCCCTCCTCCCCCCCCCCCCCCCCCCCCGTCCGTGTCTGTCTAACAACACTACACGTGCTGAACCTCTAGTGCAGTATCGTTCACTCTTACAGCACGGAAACAGGCCCTTCAGCCCACCGAGTCCGGCCCGGACCAGCCCATACACTAGCTCTATGGGACAACTTACTATTTTCACCGAAGCCATTTAACCTACAAACCTTGTACATCTTTGGAGGGTGGGAGGAGACCGGAGCAGCCAGGCAGTCATGGGGAGAACGTGCAAACTCCGTAAAGATAGCACCCGTGCTTTTTGCATATCTTCCATTCATTTCTCCCAAGTACTGTCTGTATCTCTTGCTCCCCGTTCCCCCGACGCTCAGTCTGAAGAAGGGCCTCCACCCGAAACGTGGCCTATTACTTCCCTCCAGAGTTGCTGCCTGGCCCACTGAGTTACTCCAGCTTTTAGCGCCTGTTTTCGGTTGTACCAGCATCTGCAGTTCATCCCTAAACGTTGATGGGTGGTGCTGGTTGCAATGATTGAATGGTACTTGAATGGTTCCCTATGGATAGGGGATGGCTATCATTGGTTTCTGCCGCTACCCAACAGCCCATTCACTGGTACTGTGACCAAGCATCCCCCCTCCCCTCCCCCACAGATAGATACTTTATTCAGCTATGGGGCAGTTTAGATTTTAGATTTAGAGATACAGCGCAGAAACAGGCCCTTCGGCCCACCGGGTCCGCGCAGCCCAGCGATCCTACACCCACTAGGGACAATTTTTTACATTTGCCCAGCCAATTAACCTACATATCTGCACGTCTTTGGAGCGTGGGAGGAAACCGAAGATCTCGGAGAAACCCACGCAGGTCACGGGGAGAACGTACAAACTCCGTACAGACGGCGCCCGTAGTCAGGATCGAACCTGAGTCTCCGACGCTGCATTCGCTGTAAGGCAGCAACTCTACCGCTGCGCCACCGTGCCGCCCAGTGGTAGAGTTGCTGCTGTACATCGTCAGAGACCCGGGTTCAATCCTGACTACGGGCGCCGTCTGTACGGAGTTTGTTCGTTCTCCCCGTGACCTGCGTGGGTTTACCCCGAGATCTCCGGTTTTATCCCGCACTCCAAAGGCGTACAGGTTTGAAGGTTAATTGGCTTGGTATCATTGAACATTGTCCCTAGTGTGTGTAGGATAGTGTTAGTGTGCGGGGATCGCAGGTCCGGTGGGCCGAAGGGCCTGTTGCCATGCTGTGTACTCCAATATTTTTTTAAAAAGCTTTTGCAAACAGGGACAGTGCCCAGCCACCCCACCTCCTCGTGGTTCTTCTTCAGGAAGGCGATCTCGTCCTCCAGCCCGGCAATGTCATCGGTCAGGTTCTCCTGCAACTGCAGGTAGGTGGCCTTCAGGTTGTGGAGGCCATCAATGTCGGACTCCACCGACATCCTGAGACCCTGCTCCGTCTGCCACCTGTAGCACACGGGGAAACAAGCATCACCACATCAGTACCAAGCTGGGCAACAAGGCAGGATTACCATGGGTCACGCTGTAGGCGTTAGGTGTTAGAGATACTCCAGCCAAAGATCACTTCGGTTTATTGTCACCTGTGCCGAGCGAGGTACAGTGAAAAGCTTTTCGTCGCTTGTCAGCCAGTCAGCAGAAAGACAATGCATGATTAGGATCGAGCCATTTACAGTGTACAGGCACACGATAAGGGAATAACGTTTAGTGCAAGGTAGAAACATAGAAAATGGGTGCAGGAGGAGGCCATTCGGCTCTTCGAGCCAGCACCGCCATTCACTGTGATCGTGGCTGATCAGCCACAATCAGTAACCTGTGCCCAACTTCTCCCCATATCCCTTGATTCCACTAGCCCCTAGAGCTCTGTCTAACTCTCTCTTAAATTCATCCAGTGATTTGGCCTCCACTGCCCTCTGTGGCAGAGAATTCCACAAATTCACAACTCTCTGGGTGAAAAAGTTCCTTCCCACCTCAGTTTCGGGGTGACAATAGGTGCAGGAGTAGACAATAGGTGCAGGAGTAGGCCATTCGGCCCTTCGAGCCAAAATGGCCTCCCCTTTATTCTAAGACTGTGTGGCCCCTGGTTCTGGACTCCCCCAACATTGGGAACATTTTTCCTGCATCTAGCTTGTCCAGTCCTTTTATAATTTTATACGTCTCTATAAGATCTCACCTTCTAAACTCCAGTGAATACTTCCCTTTGTCCTTCCCTCCTCTCCCTTTTGTTCTATTCCTCTGGTTTTACATTTTGCATTAATATGTTTCCACTGACTGGGTAGCACACAACTAAAAAGCTTTTCACTGTACCTCGGTACATGTGACATAATATACTGAACTAGACCTGCTCTTATCTCCTTATCTCACACTGTGCCTTTTCACCTCCAGCCTTTGTCCCACCACCCCCAACCCCCTATTCCACCTGTATCCACCTATCACTTGCCAGACTTTGCACAACATCCACCTCTCTTCCAGCCTCACCACCCCCGTGTACAGTCAGTCTGAAGAAGGGTTTCGACCCCGAAACGTGACCCGTCCACGTTCTCCAGAGATGCTGCCTGACCTGCTGAGGTTCTCCAGCACTCTGTGCCCGTTTATGTTTGCGGGGAGGATCTACTCACTTGTTCTGGAAGTCCTCAGCTGCCAGCTTGGCATTGTCGATCTCCAGGGCGATGGTGGAATTCTGGATGATGGCTTGGTGTATCTAGGAGGGATGAAAGGGAGCAAGGTCACCGGAGGCTGGTGGAGATGGAGCAACAGCATGAAGTCCCATTAACACAGGGAAGTATCAGAAGCACCATCACAAGAGTTGGCATTGGGCTGAAGGCAATGGACGAAGACAATAGACAATAGACAATAGGTGCAGGAGTAGGCCATTCGGCCCTTCGAGCCAGCACCGCCATTCAATGTGATCATGGCTGATCATTCTCAATCAGTACCCCGTTCCTGCCTTCTCCCCATACTCCCTGACTCTGCAATCCTTAAGAGCTCTATCTAGCTCTCTCTTGAATGCATTCAGAGAATTGGCCTCCACTGCCTTCTGAGGCAGAGAATTCCACAGATTTACAACTCTCTGACTGAAAAGGTTTTTCCTCATCTCCGTTCTAAATGGCCTACCCCTTATTCTTAAACTGTGGCCCCTGGTTCTGAACTCCCCCAACATTGGGAACAAGTTTCCTGCCTCTAACGTTTCCAACCCCTTAATAATCGTATACGTTCCTCTCCATAGCAGCCGTCCCGAGGGCAGGTTCCGGCGGTGCAGGAAGGATCCGACTGGGAGGGCTCCCCTCACAGCCAGCCAAGCCAGGTCTTGGTGCTTGTTGGTGAGTTCTGGCGATGAGGCATTTTGCCAGACAAGCTGGGCAGTCTGCTCTGGGAACCACGCCACAGGATCCATGGAGTCATTCCCCTGCAGTGCCTGCAGCACGTTCCGTGCTGACCACTGCCCGATGGACTTGTGGTCAAAGGTGTTGGTCCGGATCTATAAACTAAACAGATCGAATTCCTTCCAGACCCATGAGTACTGCTGAGTTGCACAGATACTGGGTTGGAGTACCAACTGGGAAATGGTGAGGCTACTCATTTTGGTGGGAAAAACAAAAATTAACTGCTTAGAGGAAGAAAAACGTGCAAAGATGCACAGGAAATCTACAGACCCTTGCAGGCAACACAAGAGACCACCACATCAGGAGCGGGTAATGGGGAAGGGTAATATGGCGTGGTCCTATTTCCAAAGGGGTCGGACAACACAATTATGCAAATCTTACTGCGAAAAAAAGACTCAAAGTGCTGGAGTAACTCCGCACGATGGCGCAGCGGTAGAGTTGCTGCCTCACAACGTCAGGTTCGATCCTGACCACGGGTGCTGCCTGTACAGAGTTTGCACGTTCTCCCCGTGACCTGCGTGGGCTTTCTCCGATATCTCCGCTTTCCTCCCATATTCCAAATGCGTACAGGTTTGTCGGTTAATTGGCTTGGTATAATTGTAAATTGTCCCTAGTGTGTGTAGGATAGTATTAGTGTGCGGGGATCACTGGACTCGGTGGACCGAATGGCCTGTTCCCATGTTGTATCTCTAAACTAAACCGACCACTGGTCGGCACGGACTCGTTGGGCTGAAGGGGCTGCTTCTGCACTGTATCCCTGAACTTAAACTGAGCTAAACTTAGCCGGTCAGACAGCACCTCTGGAGAACATGGACAGGCAATGGGGACCCTTCTTCAAGCTTAAACGTCGCCTATCCACATTCTCCAGAGATTGCTGCCTGACCTGCTGTGCGACTCTGTGAGTGTGTGTCTTTTAAAAGACTCTAGTATTGGTGTTTGAATGATCAAATGAAAGATACAGCATGGAAACAGGCCCTTGGGCCCAATGGGTCCATGCCGATCATCGGTATCGCAAAAAGCTGGAGTAACTCAGCGGGTCAGGCAGCATCTCAGGAGAGAAGGAATGGGTGACGTTTCTGGTATCGTTTTGCAACGTCACCCATTCCTTCTCTCCATGGGCGGCACGGTGGCGCAGCG
Source organism: Rhinoraja longicauda (assembly GCF_053455715.1). Lineage (NCBI taxonomy): Eukaryota > Metazoa > Chordata > Chondrichthyes > Rajiformes > Arhynchobatidae > Rhinoraja > Rhinoraja longicauda. Next base: position 8,529,138 of record NC_135989.1, read on the forward strand.
GTAGAGTTGCTGCCTTACAGCGAATGCAACGCCTGAAACTCGGGTTCGATCCTGACTACGGGTGCCGTCTGTACGGAGTTTGTACGTTCTCCCCGTGACCTGCGTGGGTTTTCTCCGAGATCTTCGGTTTCCTCCCACACTCCAAAGACGTACAGGTATGTACGTTAGTTGACTGGGTAAATGTAAAAATCGTCCCTAGTGTGTGTAGGATAGTGTTAGTGTGCGGGGATCGCTGGGCGGCACGGACTCGGTGGGCCGAAGGGCCTGTTTCCACGCTGTATCTCTAAATCTAAAAAAAAAGTAATCCTGAGATGCTGCCTGACCCACTGAGTTACTCCAGCTTTTTGTGATACCTTCGATTTGTACCAGCATCTGCAATTATTTTCCTACATCAACCACACCGATCATCGATCACCTGTTCACACCAGTTGTATTTTATCTCACTTTCTCATCCACTCCCAACACACTAGGGGCAGCCTACTGGGAGACAATTAACCTGCAAACCTGCACGTCTTTGGGATGTGGCAGGAAACCTTAGAACCAACCAGCCCCACCCCGGCTCAAGAGTACATTCATGTTTGTGATCGGTTTCTGCACCTGCCCTTATCCCTCTACCCGGGGGGTCGAGTCTTGTCTCACCTCCCAGGTCGACCCTTGTCTAAGGGCAAACCTGTATAAACCAGCGACTGTGGCCCCTTGTTTCTACAGCAAGGATCCAAGGTTGGATGACCACGTAGACACAAAATGCTGGAGTAACTCAGCAGGACAGGCATTGTATCAGGAAACATCACAGCCTGGTTTGTGGACAGCCCCACGGAGGACCATCTGAAAATGCAGTGGTTTGTGGACGCAGCCCAGACCGTCACGCAAACCAGTCTGAAGAAGGGTCTCGGCCCGAAACGTCACCCATTCCTTCTCTCCAGAGACGCTACCCGTCCCGCTGAGTTACTCCAGCTTTTTCCTGTCTATGTTCGGTTTAAACCAGCATCTGCAGTTCCTTCCAACCCAAACCAACCTCCGTTCCATTGACTCCATCTGCACCTCACGCTGCCTCGGCAAGGCCAGCAGCACAATCAAGGACCAGTCTCACCCCCGGCCACTCCCTCTTCTCCCCTCTCCCATCAGGCAAAAGGTACAGAAGTGTGAAAACGCACACCTCCAGATTCAGGGACAGTTTCTTCCCGGCTGTTATCAGGCAACTGAACCATCCTACCACAACCAGAGAGCAGTGCTGAACTACTATCTAGCTCGGACTATCCTTGACTTGACTTTGCTGGCTTTACCTTGCACGGAACGTTATTCCCTTATCATGCATCTATCTGTACACTGCAAAGGGATTGATTGTAATCATGTATTGTCTTTCTGCTGACGGGTTAGCACGCAACAAAAAGCTTCTCATCCGGGCAGAGTTACTCCGGCACTCTTTAAAAAAAAAATTTTTTTTAAGAGAGAGAGAGAGAGAGAGAGAGGGAGAGAAAGAGAGAGAGAGAGAGAGAGAGAGAGAGAGAGAGAGAGAGGGAGAGAAAGAGAGAGAGAGAGAGAGAGGGAGAGAAAGAGTGAGAGAGAGAGGGAGAGAAAGAGAGGGAGAGAGAGGGAGAGAAAGAGAGAGAGAGAGGGAGAGAAAGAGAGAGAGAGAGAGAGAAAGAGAGAGAGAGAGAGAGAGAGAGAGAGAGGGAGAGAAAGGGAGAGAGAGAGAGAGAGAGCGAGAGAGAGGGAGAGAAAGGGAGAGAAAGAGAGAGGAGGAGAGAGAGGAGAGAAAGGGAGAGAAAGAGAGGGAGAGAGATGGAGAAGAAGAGAGGGAGAGAGAGAAAGAGAGAGAAAGGGAGGGGAGAGAAAGAGAGAGAAAGGGAGGGAGGGAGGGAGAGAGGGAGGGAGAGAGAGGGAGGGAGGAGAGGGAGGGAGAGAGGGAGGAGAGAGAGAGGGAGAGAGAGGGAGAAAGAGAGAGGGAGAGGGAGAGGGAGAGAGAGAGAGAGAGAGAGAGAGAGAGAGAGAGAGAGAGAGAGAGAGAGAGAGAGAGAGAGAGAGAGAGAGAGAGAGAGAGAGGGAGAGAGAAAGGGAGAGGAGAGGTA